>NW_025933605.1:296491-411722 GCF_000764305.2 Hyalella azteca
TCTCCAGGGTGAACTCCCCCTCTCTTAGATCCCTTGGTAGGGCGTTGAACAGCCTTGGTCCTGCCACGGAGAGTGATCCTTCTCGCAGGGATTGAAATCTGACTGCGGATCTGTTACGCAGGGGAGGGATCTTGCGCAGTCTCCCCCTTCTCTCGTTGTGATATGTCCTGTGCATATTAATATTAATTCATTGTCCTGTAACTATTCTGAGCATTCTTAGCTACTCATTTTTAATGCATGGAAGAATGGTAATTGGCCAACCGACGTCATTTCAGCATTTCATGAGTTATCGATACGCCTACTAACGAATGGCACGTTAAATGCCCTCTTACGAACATTTAAGCCGAAACAGATCTATTTTATTCCAACTTCAGTGCCTGCATGAGCGAGCACGTTATTCCAATTACTGTAATAATGCCTTATAATAACTCCTTTGTAATAATTATATTTTTTATCATTAAAAAAATTTCTTGCTGACGAAGATGCTCAAAAATTTAATGTGTTATTGCATTTATTCGCTTTATATATTCATCGAATGGGAAGATATGACTAAGCATTACTTAAATTTAATTCATCTGTGCATGCTTTGTATGAAAAACAAAATTAAATCAGCAGTAAGTAGCGCTTGCGACTAACCTGCAGCTGGCTTTCGTTGATCGGTACCCGCGGTGCAGTGAAGTCGGCACCCGCGGTGCGATGAAATCGGTACCCGAGGTGCGATGAAGTCGGTACCCGAGGTGCGATGAAGTCGGTACCCGAGGTGCGATGAAGTCGGTACCCGCGGTGCGGTGAAGTCGGTACCCGCGGTGCGATGAAGTCGGTACCAGCGGTGCGGTGAAGTCGGTACCCGCGGTGAGATGAAGTCGGTACCCGCGGTGCGGTGAAGTTGGTACTCGTTTGGTCAGTCGCTGTCGTATGGAAATTATTTCTTCTCAAATTAATCAAAAGTTGCTAGAAGTTAGCGAAAATTTGAGAAAAAAAAGCGATGCAAATCTACAGGCATCAAAGTACAGCTCGAGATGTAGTTTGAGGCGCGGTGCTGCAGTATAACCTATCTGCTTATGTTGCACTGAGATACGTTCCGCTCTCGCAGGTAGTCGACTGAAGGTTATTCCATTATAATATTAAGTAATCATATTTAAATGTTATGGTTTATTTATTATTTCACCCAAAAATACTCGCATTCTGAGATCTCCTCTTTATGAGAAATTAATTCATGATAATCGCTTGTTTTTATTTGCTTGTTTACTTTAATATCTTTACTAATAATTATTGTGATTCCCGCAAGCACCTAGTTTCTCAGACTTAAACTATTTCATAAAGTAATTTCACTTTGAATGAAGCTTGATGCTCGTCCCAATCTACGACCCCTGACATTCAGCTGCTGTAAGGATTGTTCATTCCGTAAAAGCTACGTAGGCATGTCCTGGCCTAGCCTTATTGACGCGAGAACCTCGTTCTCAGATCCGAAGAATTATTGAACTCCTCAAGTTCTCATTTTCATAAGAAATATTATAGGAATTCGTCACTAATTAAGGTTGTTTTCCAACTGATTTTCCTTTCTGGAAACTTCCATCTAAATTGTGTCGTACGAGACAACTTCAAGGCTTCATGAGTAATCAATTCACATTCCATGAAGTAAATTAATACAGCAATTCCCCCATTAACTGTGGAAATTAAATCAAGCCAATTAACCAACCTAAGAAATCTCTCTACCTGCCCCCAGGGCAACAACTAATCAGCTACTTGCCAAGTAGCTGCAAGCTCTGTGAGTTGGGTTTACTGCGGGGGAACAGTAAGTGCAGCATTATGAGTTAAATTAAAATACGTCGGTACCGTGCGTAAAGCATTTCCTAGCTCCCCATCCTTTTGTCATAAAAATATTTGGGGATTTTTTACTAACAGATGAATTGGAGTCGTTTTGCGGCGTTGATTCAGCCTTAATTTTTATTAGGGTTGCATGAGCACTGGAGCATGGCTCGATACAGATAAGCTTCCTATTCACATTCTCATCTTCAGTTCCTTTGTTTATATAACTGGCTTATCCTTGAGACTTCTTCGATTTCATTTGAGTATGTTTTCCCCTCAAGGCCGTTCGCTCACTTCTCGACCTAACGTTAAGTCTCCATGTCGAAATGTAGTTTTTGTGAACGTTGCGCAGATTTGTCATCAACCTTTTGTTTGCGGATAGATGACAGAGCGTTAATTAACAGCAACGTGTGTTACCTTCAGAAGACAAAGGGCTTATCATGAATCCGCAGAATCCTGCACACATCCCACATGTAAGATTCATAATCAATGGATTTATTGCCCATGAAAGAGTAATCAAAAGTCCATCAGTGGGAAGTTTGAAGTGAAAATTTCAGAATAAAGCCGAATTGCCGCTTACTGCTTCAACGACGACTCCACGTGACTGCTCTCCAGACTTTCATCTTCATTATAATTCATGGCTTTTGTCGATTCTGTGCGATGTTGCCAGCATCAAAGTGAACTTTCCCGTCACCGGAAATTCTTGCCGGCTTCTGTACCGCGTTGCTTCGTCGCCATTCAAACCGCGTGTTGCGACACAAGTCTCGAGTTCTTCTATCATAAAACCAGAAAAAAAATAATTCATACTATTGATGGATTCTACCACTTGAATCGAAAAAGTGGCTGGAATATTAATATAAATTAATGGCAACTTTTTGGCGAGCAACTGTGTGATTAGTTTTGTATAATTGTAAGCGGGCTTCGAGTACGTTTGTTTCGTAATCGAAACTATTGTAAATGACGTTTCGTAATTTTTCTCCCTCCTTCATATCGTTCTTATGTAATTCTTCGAACTGGCCTGCAATGTGACTGAGTTGTTTGCTCTCCTCAGATTGACAGCACATATGGACAGCTTCATAAGTCAAACAAGCAGTGACGTCTGCGGAATCGGAGAAATATTTTACTTGCGAATGATTAAGCCTAAATTAATCCAGAAGTTCGAGCCTCCAACATGTAACGAGACTTCGACATTCACATTAGACTCTCCTTCTCAGGTGTCGGGAAATGAAAAGAATGGATTACATTCTCTTTGCCTTATGAAGTCAAAGCCCAGAGTGAGGTTTTATTGAGCGTCCAAACAAGCTTTGTCCAAACATTTACTCTCCAATTATCATCTTCCATCCTGCGAAATTTTTTATTTATCTAGCGACTCCAGAATTTCGCTCCTCTGCGGCTCAGCGATTTTCGCTTTCCAGGAATAACTCTGCCAGTTATGCAGTAACAATGATAAGATTCCGAAACTGCGAGAGCAGAAACACCAACAATGATTACCACAACATCGATAACATTAGGAGCAACAATGATTACCGATTACATACAGCTCAAAATTTTCATGTTTAATTTATATATTTAGATTCTTATTTCATAATATTATTTCACAACCAGTTCTGCAGAAACACCCAGCATCACTTTTTCGCACTAGCTGCTGTGGCCGGTCAAGTGGCTCTTGGACTGCGTTCCTGGCCAGAAAGAATTCGGTATGCTCGCTCGTCCGTTTTTTTTTTCTCCTGACGGCTGTAATGACGGACCAACTTGCCCGTTACGACGAAAATAAGTGCTACATCAGTGTCGGCCGAACGAAGGACCTTTATCGCCTGTCGAGTCCTACCTTAAATTTTTTCACAGACCGTCAACTTCTCGGCTACAAAGCTTCCGAGTTCGATGAGAGACCGAACACGGTCGCCCTGAACTGGCATGGCTGTAATTTTCTGCGGGCTTGGCCTGGTGAAACGAAGTGAAATGCAACTCGTGTGGTCTACCGTCTCTATTGAGGTAGAAAAACTTATGGAATTTCAGACATGCGAAACTTTTGCTCGCTTACACAGTGCCGTCGTACTCAGCCTCGAGGTTAATAAACACAATAATTTAAGGATTACAAAAAATTACTTGTTAGAGAGTTTAAACTTTTATTTACATATTTCGACAGAGTTTACGTATGAAAAACATGTGTTGAGACAATATTCCTGTTTATATGCAACACATATAGCCGAAATCATGGAGTCAAAACAATTTTATCATTCATATTGATGTTAAAACATTGACACAAGATTTTTATGTTATAATTAATTGATTTGCAAATACTATATACTACATTTATTTCGGAAACTTTCAACTAGAATAATCTGGAAAATTCTCCATCTTGTAATGAACCTAAAAATTTTTAACTTCCGCAAACATGTTCCCAGTGAATAGGCTTGTTAGGGTTTTGTGACCTTATTTGACCTTGACCTGTTCCGTCGCGTCTCTTGCAATGTTCAAATTTATATCTAAATCTTGTGTTTCATTTTATAATTTCTGAAGTTTGGTTGAGCATCGGACTTTTCTTCATTGAGATAGACTAAAAAAAGTCACTGTAATATCTGTTTTTAGAAATTTTAAATAATCCTAGAGTTTTTTAAAATCTGAATTATTACTGAGAACTCTCGTGAGACTTTTTAGTTAAAACCCTGACGGAAAAAGGCATCAGTTGAAGCAATTTATCGGAAGCATCTTCTCATCTTGCAATTTAATAAAATTTAATGCATTGTGGAGCATGTTGCATATTTCTTTATTATCATGTGATAACGTTATGTATAAGAAATGGTGCAAAAAAATGTTGCGATGTAGTAGAATATCGAGTTTTTTATACCTCTTATTCATTCATGGATGCAGTCGTCTCTCTGAAGTAGCTTGCCAATGGCATTTATATTACTTGGTATTTAAGATATATTTTGTACACTAAGATTTAATTTCCTATCATCCTTACTATTCAATGACATTTCAGATATAATTATTAATATGTTAACCCTTATGATTACGTAGTTTTAATCAAATTTTGATATGGCTAAAATTATTATGGCTTATAGGAGCGATACAATTGCATTATTTCTCATTCATCAAGCTACTTCGCGAATTTGGGCTCCAATTGTTGATCGTCTTCGATCGTCCTTCTCATATCGCAAGGACGTTAGGAACGCGACGTTAAATTTTACAGCGCATACCACGTACAGCGCGCGTGATGCTCATGCTAATGCGAGTATTGCGTGTACTGATGCGTAACGCGCGTGTTGATGCGCACTGCGCGTGCTGATGCGTAACGCGCGTGTTGATGCGCACTGCGCGTGCTGATGCGTAACGCGCGTGTTGATGCGCACTGCGCGTGCTGATGCGTAACGCGCGTGCTGAGGAGCACCGCGCTTGCTGATGCGTAACGCGCGTGCTGATGCGTAACGCGCGTGCTGAGGAGCACCGCGCTTGCTGATGCGTAACGCGCGTGTTGATGCGCACTGCGCGTGCTGATGCGTAACGCGCGTGTTGATGCGCACTGCGCGTGCTGATGCGTAACGCGCGTGTTGATGCGTAACGCGTGTGCTGATGCGCACCGCACGTGCTGATGCGCACCGCGCGTGCTGATGCGTAACGCGTGTGCTGATGCGCACCGCGCGTGCTGATGCGTAACGCGTGTGCTGATGCGCACCGCGCGTGCTGATGCGTAACGCGTGTGCTGATGCGCACCGCACGTGCTGATGCGTAACGCGTGTGCTGATGCGCACCGCACGTGCTGATGCGTAACGCGTGTGCTGATGCGCACCGCACGTGCTGATGCGCACCGCGCGTGCTGATGCGTAACGCGTGTGCTGATGCGCACCGCACGTGCTGATGCGTAACGCGTGTGCTGATGCGCACCGCACGTGCTGATGCGTAACGCGTGTGCTGATGCGCACCGCACGTGCTGATGCGCACCGCACGTGCTGATGCGTAACGCGTGTGCTGATGCGCACCGCACGTGCTGATGCGTAACGCGTGTGCTGATGAGCACCGCACGTGCTGATGAGCACCGCACGTGCTGATGCGTAACGCGTGTGCTGATGCGCACCGCGCGTGCTGATGAGCACCGCACGTGCTGATGCATACCGTATATGTTGATGCATAGCGCGCGTGCTGAGGCATATACTGTGTGTGCTGCTGCATACCGGATGTTGAAGCATTTCGTATGTTTTGATGCATTCCGTATGTGTTAATGTATTCCGTTTGTTTTGATGCATACCGTATGTGTTGATGCACACCGTATGTGACGGACACCATGCTCGTGAGTGCGCATGTACGTGGGGCGCAAAAACCTGCGCCGTCTCGCCCCACGCGTAGCGTATCGAGCGCAAAATCATGGTGGTTGCTATTTTTTTGTTAGGGTCACGGCTAACTTAATCGCTTACACGCGCGTAGAATGACGAGCATCGTTCTACGGTGAGTGGTCATCAAAGATTTTCGGTCATCGCAAGTCCTATGATGTCCGTACATTATACGATGACCACAAATTCTGTGTTGCCCGTAAGTTGTGAAGTTACTGCGACGACCGCAAGTTTAACAGTGAACGAAGGTTCTGCGGTGATCATAACAGACAGCACGGCTGTCACTGGCAAAAAAAAAAACAGCACGGCTGTCACTGGCAAAGAAAAAAAAGTCTGAAATTAACGCTGAGTCTTAGTTTTTCAGACTTACGATCATTCCGACATGAACGCAAGACCATCATTAGGAATTAAGGATAAGAAGTTGTTATTAATTTTACTGACAAAATCGACCTATTTCAATTTCCAACTTTCATTTTCTTCTATCAATTAACACTTTCACACGTTGCCATTTTCGCACACTCACTATTTCAGTTAATTACTACTCCTACTCTCTCCTCTTAGTTACTGTTCACATACTCTCACTTCGCCTATATTTCTACCTCCCCCTTATCCCTTTGCCTTCTCTCTCTCCCAACAAAGTCATCTCATTCATTGGCCATTCATTGACGTATAAGGCCACCACCTCTCCCCTTCTCTCACCAAGGTGCGGCTCGCTCGACGACTACGATGCAACCCAAACTACTGGTCAAAATTATTGCCGTATTAATTCCGGCCGACCAAGAACCAGCCTGTAGTAACTGCTGCGAATCGGGCTTTGTGCTCGCTGGCTTCGTTCGTGTAGATAACCTGTAATTTATAGTGAGGACTTGAGTTCTTAAATGTGGCGTTACACTTGTTGTCATCATGTGGGGAACTTGAGATCATAAATGTGGCGTTACACTTGTTGTCATCAGGTGGGGAACTTGAGATCATAAATGTGGCGTTACACTTGTTGTTGCCATCATGTGGGGAACTTGAGATCATAAATTTGGCGTTACACTTGTTGTTGCCATCAGGTGGGGAACTTGAGATCATAAATGTGGCGTTACGCTTGTTGTTGCCATCAGGTGGGGAACTTGAGATCATAAATGTGGCGTTACACTTGTTGTTGTCATCATGTTGGGGACTTCATGTCATAAATGTGCCGTTAAACCTGTAAATCACAGCACCTAAGGACTTCAGATTAAAATTTAGCGTGAAATTTGTTGTTGAGGCCATTTCTGTGACATGAATTCATAACTCAGGCGTTAAACATGTTATTGACATATTGTGGGGGATATCAATAGTCGAACATTTCATTGTTGGTAAAGACAAGCTGCTCAAGTCTAATCATATTATATTGTTTGTAGAAAAGTTTGTTCATTATTGACGTACGTTCGAATCCTAAGCGTATAGACTATACCTCAGTTCTGCTTATATTTTACTTTACTTTATTTTATGAATTGGTCTGCCCGAAGGCTGAGTTTTGCAGTCGAATAGCTGGTCCCCGTGCTAGCTGGCAAACATACTAGCAGACGTTATTAAAAAAGTTCAGACTTTGAGATTTATTTAAAGAATTACGGTTCCGGAAACATTATGACTGAGATATCAACAGTGGATGATGAAGCATTCCACGTACGACGCGATGAAGATCAGGATATCGGAGGTCCAAAAAATCGCTCGAAAGACCGAAGTTGAAACGAGCGAATGTCGATAGATTGAGGATCTATAGATAAAAAATCAATTCTCAAATACAGAGATATGTAAAGACAAAGAAGTGAGCAAAGACAATGAACGCATGTTCATGTTCAGCCTGGGTTATGAACTTGCAGGTGGAGAACCGCCAGCCATCTGACTGTTGTGCTAACCTGTTGGCGCCCGCGTGTTTTGTAAGCAATCCTCTCAGGTTAAGCCTGCCGAATATATTGAAGATCACTCAATACGAGTTGTGTTAAAACGACTGCGATTTTTCAAGATGTTTTACATGTTGTTTTGCCTCATGATTCGGCTGTCAATTGAATTACTGTTCAATTCGACAAAAATGAGTGAAATAGCGAAATTTTAAATCTCCACAATTGTCTGACAGACACGATGTATTTTTAAGCGTTTTTATACTTCGAGTGTTTCATTTGATTTGATATACAGCGAGACAGCGATTTCTATACGCTGGCTGTTCATTGGTATTTCCCAAGTAAATCTTCCACTCAGAACTTTCGTGCTCAGGGGACATGCCTTGCACCCACCCACCATTTTCCTACTCTCGGGAATTCGAAGAAATTCTAAAATTCATTGTTTATTGCAGGCATCCGTGTCGGCGCCGTGGGCGTGATAACCTGGCTACGCCTTCGTCACGCAGCGCGGATGCCTCGACTCACGGGACTCGCATGCATGTCCATCAGTTGCCCTAAGACCTTAGCTACGACGATGACCTCTTGGCGCCCAATCTTCCCAAGCCTCATATAGTGCATATTTACTGCATTTGTCAGTATTTATTGCGCACACATTTCGCGTAATTCATTGCGAGACAAAGCAAACACGGATCCCAGACGACTTTCTTCAGAACACCTCGCACACGATCCATTCACGACGGCCGTAACTGGAAAAAGTTTTTCTTTGACCTTCAAAATAGGCATAAACTGTCTGCCATAAATCTACACTCGAAGCCAGTAAGAACTCAACTTCGACTTTGGAGGGGGCTTCCTTACAGGAAAACTTTAAAAGTTTCTCGGACTGGCAAGTTTTCAGTCACGCGTTTTTAGCAAACTTGTCATAAGACGGAAGAGCCCAGCAAGGCACCTGACGTAACTTGTCCTTGCTTCGTTGCTTCGGAGTTGACAAATTTGCAAAACTACGTCTTCGTTCATTCGTAACACCTTATTTCGTGAACATAAATATTTAGTTACACTTATTTTAACCTATTTATCAATTAAAGTTTTTCACTTTAATTTGAAAATTGAACATGAAAATTAATTTAAATTAAATAATTAAACCATAATTATTTAGCGATTATCATTCTATTTCAATCGTTTCTTAAAACACATCAATCCACAGTATAGAAAATCGTGATTTTAGTTTGCGTTTTTAGTACGAAGACAAGGTCTTGTTAATTTTCTTCTAAAATATATCTGCAGTATTATAAACGTTATGTAATGCCTAGTATCTCCATCATTGACCGGCCAACTGCTTCTACAATGTTGGCTGACACTTCTGACGTGTTACGGCATAGTCTTCACAAGGCAACTGGAAGAGACAATGGATAAGTGAAAAGTGACTGCGAATTAAAAGTCTTGAGAAATAAACCAGCAATTCGGCCTTGACTTTAAAATTTATCATCTTTGGCACCAATGTCATCTGTAGGGTCCTGTTCGCCGGTGACTGAAGAGGCCTCTGTCAGCGCCGATTCGCCTATTCTTAATCATGATCCACAGAAATCCAATAACAATGGTTCGCTTTCCCATGAAAATGATCACGGCGGAACGGCATTGGGACTCAGTAGCTCAGGCGGCGAAAATAAAGCAGCCAGCAAGGCGGAGTTCGATGAAAAAATGCATAAACAGAAAACCAAGCGAAGTTTAATTCCATTCTACTCGACTTTTGGTTTCGGCAACAAAGCATCGAAATCTCCCGACAAAAGCAAACGAAAGAAACTTAAAGGAGAAGCCAAGTTATTGCCCAGCGATGAAAACGAAGATGAACCAGAAAAGAAAGACGAAGAAAAGGACGATTCAACAGGAGGTTCATCATCTGAGGGCACCTCGGATGAAACGAAAGTCGTATGCCACATCGATTCTTCTCTGTGTGAGGATAAAAAGTCAAACGGTGAGTCAAGTCACAAGCGAGAAGAAAAAGTTAACGACGCAACCGAAAGCATCACGAAGAAAAGTGTAGTAAGTCCAAAGTTAAATAGTAAGAATGACACTAAGAAGTATTCATTAGTTAAGTCAAGAATAGCCAAATACCAGAAGCATTCAAGTGCTCAAAAATACATAGGCGCTGAAGCTTGCAATGCGAGGAACATGAATAAATCAAAAACGTTGGAACATCCTTCCAAGTCATCGACTTGCATGAAAAAATATTCTACGCTTGACAGTCTATCACGACACGTAAATCAAGCAAACAATTTTTCATACGAATCCGTTGAATTTGCTAGCAAGTCATGCAGTGATCTGAAAGATGTCGATTATGACAGCAAAGATCTCTACGATGAACTCAAACTCATTTACAATGATGGTGAGATTTATGCCATCAGAGAAAAAACAGCTGAACCTATTTTTCACGTAGAAGAAGATTCTGGGATTCTCAGACCGCATCTGAGCATCGATTCGATAACTTTGATCTCTAGCAATAACATGAAAACCAGCTTAAACATTTCGGTTACTGGAAATAGCGAGAGAGTTCCAGTGGCACTTCCCGACACCAGGTGGAAGGAAGCTGGAAAATTCTCAAGGAGATCAATAAGAAAGTCAACTTCGAAAAAGAAGTCTGAAGTTAAGAGAGCTAAAACGTCATCGGGAATGTCGTCAACATCTACATCTCCTCCCAATGAAGTTGCCATTGACGACCGACTGTCGTCGCTTGAATCGCAAAAGAAATATCGAGATCATCGCTTCTGCTTGAAGTCTCCTGAACTGTTACAATATTTTCCGGAATATGCCATAGTTAACAAAAAGAAAAATGGGCCTCTTGAAACCCCCCAAAATCTTGATAGTCTTTCATTAGACTACAGAAAAATTTCCTTCCGGGGATGCGGAGAAAAAGGTCCTGTTGCCAAAAAGATCGGCCAAGGTGCCTGGAAAACGCGTAAAGATGCCGAAAAAAGACTCGGAGGGGTTGTGAAGAAAGTAGATAGCTTCAAAGCTTCAAAAGTGATCAGAAAAGGCAGTTTTACTCATTCTGTAAAGCCTAAAATTGTTAAGAATGTGGCGCAGAGTTTTCAATCTGCAGAGGCTGAAAACGCCAGCAAAACACCTGGTGTAAAATTGAGAAGACGAGATTCCAAAAGTGGGGGAAAGGAAGAGTACCGTTTAAGTGTGACAATTCAACCCCGCACTGTGGAAAGTCTAACGAATAAGTTCAATTCCTTAATATCTCAAAACCAAGGAGGTGGTTCTTCCGGTGTAGTACAAACTCAGATTCCACTTGGTCATGTATCATTGAGAGATGGTAAGCTGGGTCGCGTTTATCATAGTCCTAGGGCCAGTTTTAAACGCAAATACCGCACTAAAAATCAGAAAAATAAGCGGACCGCTCGAGTTCAATCTCTCGAAACGACGCAAGGAGAAGGTCGAAATCAGAACGATTCTGAAGCTAGCAATTGCGCTGGCTTGTCTCAAGATGCTGATTCGTCATCAAATTGTCGCACTGCGAGATCTCGACGTCCTATGGTAGTCAATATCAAAAAAGTCCCATCTATAGGACGTGTTCCTGGTGATAATAAAACTGATGAGGAAAAAGTATGTGCAAAAATTGAAACTGCTTTGTCTTCTGGTAAATTTAAAGGCGAAACTGACGAGTCTGATACTGAGCATGAGGAGGCAACGCCAGATGAAGGAAGTGCAGCTGCAGTTGTTGATATTAATAATATGTTCGATGCTTTATGCCAGAATCTCGCTGCTCCAGTCTCCAATAATCTATATAGCATAACCGAAGATGCTCAATCAAATCCTGTGAATCTTGAAGCAAAAAATAAAAATGACGTTACCGATTTCGATCCATCAGTTGATTGCTCATCTGCAAAACACGTCCTAAATTGTACTCAACAACATAATTCTAGAAGTAATTTTGATCCTTCATCAGTGGATTGTGAGGCTCCAGAAGTCAGTCTATGTCATCAAAAGAGTGAGTCATTTGACTCTGGGATCTCAACGGATGAAATTTTTCCAAAACTTGTTGTAAAGACGGTTGATGTTGTTTTTGAGGAGCTGAAAGCCATTGGAATTTTTGGAGCTTTTGATCTTTCTTGTGATGAGGGGACAGAGTGTTCTTCGCAAGACACCGAATTACCGAAAGTTCTTATCACTGGAAACCGAGAATCGTTGGATGTGCTTGGTAGCAGCATCTCGGAAGACAGCGACATTGATCGAAGTAGCAGCTGCAATGCTGGAACTGAAACTGTCAAGGCACTTGCCGAAAAAAAATTCGAAGAATGTGCCTTGGTGACTGCTGAGGAATCGAAAGACACTACTTTAGATCTAGAGAAGGAAATTCAGTCACCTAGTGAAGCCAATTTACGTGAAGAATCTCACAAAGAATCCCAAAGTTTACCCAAAGAACCTGACAACGAAAACAAGATTTATTCTTCTATCCTAAAAGCCGTGGTTAAGAATACCGTGCGAAAAACAAAAGAAAAGGATTCCCTTAAGAAGGAAAATGGACGTGAGAATAAATTGTCTGAGAAAGAGGGATGGTTCAAGCGCAGCAAATCTAAAGAAAGGCCGGAGGAGAAGTTACTAGCGGAGACCATCGAAAGTACGATGAATGCGACGACGATTGAGACTAGAAATGACGTAAAAGATGAAAAAGAAACCGGGACGAAGCCAAAGAAGGAGAAAGATAGCAAAATTTATGAAAGTTGGATATTTAAAAAAATGCGCGAAAAAAGTCAAGAACGCAAAAAATTCAAAGGACTCACCCCAGTGGATGTGCAGATTCTTGAAGAGACCACAGCAGAGGCTATTATCGATGATCAACCTAATGCAGAGAACATCGCATTGCAGTCCAACTCCACAGAATGTGGTGTAGGCGCAGGTGAGCTAGGCGATATTAGCCCTCCGCTTGATTCCAAGAAAATCAAACCCGATTCATCCGAAAAGAAAGATGATGGCTATGGCTTGTTCAATTTCAAAAGCCGAGGGAGGTCTAAGGAGAAAAAGAAAACTAAAAACTCGTCTGACAAATCATCTTTGCTACAAGATACAACCAAAGAGCCAAGTGTCGCTATCAGCGAGAGCAGCACAGAGAGCCCCATAACCGGATCTCCGACGTCTAGTGTAAGAACTTCACATTCTCGTAAACTATCTGACACGTCGGTATGCACAGTAGAATCGGAATCTGTCAGCCGGAAGCCATCCTCAACGAAACTCAAGGCTTCAAACTCTCAACGATCGACTTCCTCCATCCCTCCTCCTCCAAAAACTCCAATACCATCACCTCCCAAATGCGCTCGCATTGTTCTGCGGCTTACGGACAGCGACCACCCAAATGACCCAAATAAAGATGCCGATGGTTATGAGAGTAAAGGAAGTGCTGAAAATATTTACGAAAATTTATATGCACCCGATCCTGATAAGATAAAAGAGAATCGCGCAAGGCTTGAAGAGCGCGGAATTGTTCCAAATTCTTCGTTCTTGTGGAATGACGGGAAATCAGTGACTCACAGCTTTGGGGATACGCCAGCTAAAAACGAAACTCACGAAAGACAACCTTTCAGCAAAATTACGGGTATTAAATCGTTCGGGCAGCCTCGTATCAGACGGGATTTGTCTCTACCCCGAATGCGCCTCCGATCGGACGAGAGTCCTAACTATTCCGAACTCCAAAACGCCGGCACCAGCGACGATTCGCACACCAACGCTGCCTACGATGAAATCGGTGGTTTCAGTGCAATGAGCTACGACGATGTTCGGATGTCATCTTCGTGTAGTTACGATGACGTAAGGGCACCTTCAAGTGTTGGGTATGATTCCATCAAGGCTCCATCTTCGGGCGGCGGATATGATCCGGTCAATCCTCCTCCTGCTCGGTCCGAGTCTAGCCAATATGACGAATGCGATGGTGGAGTTATAACGGCTCAACTGGCGGTGGTCAGAGAAGACCAGTTGGATTCCATCAGCTACCTGTATGATGACATAACCTACAATATGTCACAAACATCGCACTCCTACGAGCCTGTCAGTCCACCTGGGCTAACAAGTGTAACGGTGCCGACACCGCTCGTCATTTCCAGCATTCCTGAAGTTCCTGAGCCCGAAAACAGTCCCAAGCTAGAGGGTGAAATTCTCGAAGGTAATTCCAATTAATAGTGCGGCTTTCAGATAAACTTTTCATTCATTAAGAACATGTTAATTACAACCTACATATTTATCCTTGCTTAACGGATTTAACAAAACTTTGTTCAGCCCATAATGTATCTGATTTGGACGTCATATGTAATTGGTGCCAATGAGTCATTTAGAACTGCTAGGCATCTTCAACCGGGCATTTTTAATTGCCGAATCAACAAATCAAAAAGATAAAATTATCCCAGCAACGATCATGAGATTATGTACTGCAGTAATTTATCACGAAAATTAATACCTATCGATGAAAGAAACTACTATTCCCGAATATCTTTCAGAATTTCTTTTTACCATCTCAACGTTAAATCATTAACCACATTTAAGTAATAAGTAAGCAGTCTAATGGGTACAATTTTGTGCAAATGACACTCTTCTGTCAATTGCATTCAAGACACTTGGTTATTATTTCTAATTATTTTCTTATGACGCAGGCTCAGACGATGAAGAAGAGGTTGAGGATGCACATGAAGTTTTCTCGTACTCCCTCACTCATGTTGGCAACGCGACTGACGCACGCCAGTTCGACCCACAACAGCAGGCCGATAATGCTTCCACGCCCCAGTCACCTATTGCCATCAGTCAAGGTATCTGTTGTGTCTCATCAAAAATTAATTAGGATCAATATAAGAGACGATACGGGAGCAAAAATTCAAATTATTTGTTTTCTGTGTATAGACACTGAAAGCTTCAGTCAACCGAGGACTACTACAAATAATAATACCAATATAATATATTTAATAAGTGCGGCGAATCGTGTATCAAGTTGCCAAAAATTTGTGCCGAGTACATCACAGTTGATAATTTCAGTCCAAAGTGTAGGAGCAATCATCATATTTTTTTCTTTCATTTTGCTGAACAAATTCCGCTAATTTTCGATGCCTGCCTAGTCGTATTCTTTGTCTTTTCTTTATTATCAACGTATTCATGAATGCAGGTGTGAATTTTTGCTTTCAGATCCTCAGTATAACAATTTCTCGTTATTGCTAACCTTATACTCCAAGCATCATAGATTCTACCATTCACTCTTAGCACGCCGTGCTTCTGAATGTCTCTAAGTTTCACGTTGTTCCTTCCCGCAGGGGCCACGACATCTCCGAGCACTGCGATCAATTCAATTTGTGAGCCCGCTGCAGGAATCAGCCCGATGCACGGAAGCGAGACTCAACCACTCACACCGGTACAACCGCTGCAACCGGCACAACCGCAATCACAAATGCAACCGTTTCAACCGGTGCAACCGGTACAACCGCCAACCCTACTGGATGAAACACCGGCGCTGGGGCTCCGCGACTCCCTGCGGTCGTCTGCATCGTCGTACCACTCGGCGTATTCCTCCCGCTACTTCACGCGGTCCAAGATGGAGGCTGCACTCGCCCGGGACGATGAATCGGCTTCGCAGTCGTCTGAGAAAAAGAAAAAGTTTCTGAAAAACAACGATGAAGTGAAAGAAAGTCGACTGGGTTTCATGAGTCGAAAAATCCGGGAGTTAGGTAAGCTCAGAAAGCAAAAAAGCTCTGAAAAAGAGGCTGCAAAGAAGGCATCATGTCAAACCGCTCCGGATTCATCTCTTCTTGCGAATGAGGAAGACTTGCCCTTGGACGGAACTAACGTAACTGATATGGAGCCCCTGACGATCGAGATGAACGATGGTATTTACGGCACGAATGCCGTTAGCAACGATCTTTACTGCGCCGCTGGTGGTGTCGAGTTCACTCAACCGGTTACCGAGATTAAAAAGTCCCGGAAACCAAGATTGTCACTTTCTGACTGTCCGCCTCTGCCAGTTGGATTCCACACTTACGGGTACGATCCCGATCCTCATGACACTAACAGCAGAGGAACTAATGAAGCTTTCTACGGCGACGTTTGCTCGGAGAATGCTGTGGAGGACGCGGTTTACTCGGACCAAGATGAGTGGGAAGATTTGTCTGACGACGACAGTGATGAAGACTGCCCATGTTCGCCATCTGGACGAGGACAACGCTTGTAAGCCACTAATTTAGATTCAATAGTGTGTGAATCAAACCAGCTCAGTTTACTTATTTCTAAAATAAAGTTTTTTAATGCACTTCCCTCTCAATAAGAACTTGAAAATAACATGTCTTCCTTATGCTGCATGCCTGTTGCCTGATGTACCGTAGACGCTTGATTCGGAGACTGCTTACCTGCTGATGTTGAGCGCAATCGCTTTTGCTTACAAATCAGGAACAGTGGACGTGACTTGAGCTGGCATTCTTGAGGCTACAGCAACACTGCCCTGAACTTTACTGCCTTTTTTCGACACTGATTTTAGGAATGTTGTCTCCAGATTTAATCGTTTGCTGAGTTAATCCTTTTGTATTGAATTATGGTGTCACGTTTAATTGATTGTTCTCATGATGGATAGATTGGTAATTCGCTTAGACACAACATTGTAAATGTGCGCGGAAATATAGCAGGTATTGCATTCCAGTAAAAATTTGGTTATGAATGATTGTCAAAAAGGAACAATGGCTTAGAATATATGCAAAAACATCATTTGACGCAGAGTAATTTAAAGCATTCATAATACCGTAATCTATTTTTTTATTGTAAGTGTGGCTTTCTTTACATTCTTTATACTGAAAATACATGACCCCATTTAAGCTGCGAGAACGTGGCTCAAAGTTGTGAAATTTTCCTACAAATACGTTTTGAATGCAATATGAGTTCTTTTAAGGGTTCGTGTACCAATCCGGACTCACCGCTGGGCCGCGCAACCACGAGGCTGGCGGAAAACTTGGAGCCAGGGCGTGCGCGACGTGTCAGCGACCACCGACACGCTTGTGACTAATCAAAACTACGCGCCGCACGCCGCAAACCGACAAACGTCCTCCGATTCCGCGGCGATCGGGAACAAAAGTAAACCCGCGCAGGCCCAGCTAAACCGGGCACCGAGCCACACAAACGACTCCAGAAACGCGACATCTGCCAGAAGTCGCACTAAGACCGAGAAGACCGGCGTTGTCGGCAGTCCACAACGCAAACAAGCCGGCGTGACCGATGCTTTGTACGGGGCGTTCGAGTTCGACGGCGCTGAGAACGAAGCCTACGTGGCCGAGTGCGTCGTGAGGAGCAAGATGAGGCCGTCCAGGAAACAGAAGTACAAACTTGACGCCAGGCAAAGGGCTGAGAGAGAGGTCGGCAGATACAGGCGCCGTTACCGTAAGTACTTCATCCACTAATTATTCAAGTCATTAGAAAATTGTTAAATTAAGGACATCGCACATTATTGTTTTCTAAATTAAAAAATAGCAGAGATCATCATCGTTCTAGGGCACTTAATATCTACCTATCAACGGCACATTCACATTATTTATTTCCTCATCATTTCATTTATATCTCCTGCCATTATATTTGACTTCCTCTAATAATGCAGCCACTGCACTCTTGTACTCATCACAAGTACTACTCGTAGTTGGAAACGACACTGAGACTCCGCGTCCAGGTGGGTTGTACTATTTTGTTGGGTCTTGGCAACGCGTCCTGCAAAATCCCTTACAGTCAAGCTTCATTTGACTTCTACGGACTAAGTCGAAGACTGTTTTGGTAAGAATAGAATTACAATAATAGTAACCAGTTGTCTTAAGCGGAATAAGTCTTATCTCGGAGGTGAGAACCGAGATAACTAAATTGCTTATGTTTGTTTCGTGTTTTTGTTTTGTTGGTTTCTTCCTGTGTGCAAAGTTCTTAATTTTCTTCTTAATACAATTTTGCCCATTTTATAAACTTTGTTCGATTGATCGGAAAACGAGAGAAAATGCTCGTATTATTTTTTGGTGGTACAAATCTGATACTAGAGCAAGTATTGAGAACTTGGGTATCTCATATATATAGCTGATCGGTAATCCGTCGGGATAAGCGGAGCCCCAAACGCTGACCGCGGGTGCGCAGAGAACAACTTGATGTGTCGATATATTAGATGCATTGATGCCCCCATCAATGCATGCCAGCGCAGCTGTTGAATCCCTCATCAAGACCAGCTGATGAATCTCTCCGCCGGAGAGTATGGAGATTGTTGCTCATTTCCACGAATAAACATTGAAGAGCCAAACATCTCCCGAATTTTTTGATTAAATTCTTCTTTCATGTGCTCGATGCTCCCGTATTCATTACCTACCTTGATTCACAATTAATAAAAGCACTGAATGTTTTGAAGAAAAACTTTAACGCCAAACATTTACTGAAAAGCCTTCACACATTCTCTGAAATACTTCGAGCGCCGAGTAAGATGAATTAAATCCTGTAAGAACCAATTTCCGAATATCATCCATACTGTGATTGAATAAAAGAAACGGAGGCAAACAAGCATGCTTCGTGACACGGGAGCGCGAGGCAGCCCTCGCTGGTCAGCGAATGCACTCTCCCCCCATGAAGCGAGGGCACTCTCCCCTCATGAAGCGAGGGCACTCTCCCCTCATGAAGCGAGGGCACTCTCTCCCCATGAAGCGAGGGCACTCTCCCCCCATGAAGCGAGAGCACTATCCCCCCATGAAGCGAGGGCACTCTCCCCCCATGAAGCGAGGGCACTCTCCCCCATCCCCTCATGAAGCGAGGGCACTCTCCCCTCATGAAGCGAGGGCACTCTCTCCCCATGAAGCGAGGGCACTCTCCCCCCATGAAGCGAGAGCACTCTCCCCCCATGAAGCGAGGGCACTCTCCCCCCATGAAGCGAGGGCACTCTCCCCCCCCTCCGGACACTCTCCCCTCGTGAAGTACAAGCTACCATCTATCCACGCGTCTCAGGTGAGCATTTTTTTATTATATTTTCATGCTCCTTTTAAGCTCCTATTATGAACTTATTAGAATATTTTTGTGCTTTATAGCGCTTCTACCATGTTCTTATTTGAATCTAATTGTACTTTTATTATGCCCGTATTTTATCCCTATTAAGATCTTATTTTGCTTCTTTCACACTTCTTTTATACTTAATTAGAGTCTATTTGTGGTCCTGTTGTGATATATTAATGTATTGGTTCCCTCATCAATGCACGCCAGTGCATGTGTTGATGCCCAATGAAATCCTTATTAGGATTTTATTGTGCTTCTAGTAGTCTCGTATTACCTCCACATTAAGCTGTATAACAATCCTACTAACAATATCATGCTTGTTCTCCCTGCCTCATTATGCATCATTTGAGGGTGCTTCATTTCATAAACATTTGAGATATTTTTTACGTCGCCCCACGGGACGCAACAATCAGCGCTCGAGCCTCGGCGGAGCGATCGTCAAGCATTAAAGTCGTGACGATGCCATAAATTTTTCGTCCTCCTCACGAAGTAATAAACTTAATTAACAGCTGCACCTTAATGAGGATAGTGCAGGAGGTGTCGTAGTTATATTAAAATAGATTACCCCTAAGACGCTGTAGTTAAAATCTCGCGGACATCCTTGACACGCGCCATGCTTCCTGGTCATGATCTGCGTGGCGCTCCGAGCTCTTTATGCCTTAGGCGTTAACCTTCTAATTTATAATACTGCACGGACCTGACTTGGCTGTCAACCTTATACTTTCCATGCCAACATGCGGCCTCTAAAGTCTACCTGAACTATCATTGAAGCGTCTAAAATTATATGTACCTGAATTATAATTAAAGCGTCTAAAGTTATAGGTAACTGAATTATCATTAAAGCGTCTAAAGTTATACGTACCTTAATTATCATTAAAGCGTCTAAAGTTATACGTACCTTAATTATCATTAAAGCGTCTAAAGTTATGCGTAACTGAATTATCATTATAGCGTCTAAAGTTATGCGTAACTGAATTAATTATTATTCACTCCTGACTGCACCTGCCCCAGATGCGTACACTTTTTCAAACATGAATTTTTCAGTACCCATGCATACTTCTTATTCATGTCTGAATTCATGTGCTAGGATTATCAGAGTCTTAATTTAATCGTTATATTACCGATGCTGACTCATTCATCTTCACTTTAATACTGCGATGCTCACTAACCCTCGTCAGTCTGAATAATTTTACAACGTTACAATTGAACTTGGTGTGGTTACAAATGTAATGTAATGTAACCCTTGATGACCGGTACAGATTCACTCACCCTGTAACAAATGAATCACTTCGATGAAGTTTTTGCCACAACTTTATCCTCGACTTAAATTTTTAGGCTTTTATTTTTGAAACAGTTTGCGTGAAATTAACTGCCTATACAATTTATTCGACGTCCTCATTTCCACTACCAGTCATGCACGGTTTATATCATTGATGAAGGTGCGATAAGAAAGTTATAGTGTTTTTCATCCTATAGTATTTGATTAGATTTAACACGCAGGAAGTTATTTTATTTTGCATTTTGGTTAACAATGATATAACGCAGCGTTACGGCTGACCATACGGAACATATACTGCTGACGTAAGTGCCTGTCGTATCCTCAGGTTATGCCATGTCTTGTCGCATCACTTTTACTGCAACTCCTTTGTGCATACACAGACATCTTTCTTTTTTGCTATTCCGTTCGAAAGTAAGAGAGGAGCGAGACACTTTCCCATGCCGTGACCTGACATGCCTTCCCGCCCATTCCTACGATGATCGCAGGCTTTACGATGATCGTAGGTTCTACGACGATCGTTGGCTCTACGATGATCGTCGGCTCTACGATGATCGTAGGCTCTACGATTATCTTATGTTCTATTATTATCGTGTGTTCCACGACGATCGTAAGTTCTACCACCATCGCAATTTATATTAAGATCGCCGGTCTAACGGACACGGTCAGTTCGTTTCATGCGATGAAGATATGCGAGGATCGAAAATTTTGCAATGAGCTTCATTGTGACAGTGATTTCAATGACGGTCACCACCTGCGTTCTCAACAGGGTCACCTTCGTCTCGTTATCGTCTTTCTCGCGTTCAGTCTTCCTGTCCTCTTGTAACGTAGACGTAATTACCGCCACCTGACCGCCCGCGCTACCACACGCAGCGGCCTGCCTTTTAATTATTATTCTAATTAACGTGGCCCTCTGGAACGAACTTTGTGCCGTTATTGCCTACTTTCGATTCTCTGGAACAATTTTTTCGGGCACGACTGTATTATACTGACTGTATTTTTATTTACTGACTGTATATTTACGAATACTGACTGTATTTTATTTACGTGTTACCAGAGTTAACCTGTTACTAGGAAAACACGCATTATTTAATCAAGGCCGACCTTGGGGCTGCGTGAAGCGTTTGATCCGCAGCTTGTCGAGGTCGTCTTGCTTCTTATTATTTGCTCAGGAAATTATACACGTCTGTCTTGCCTATTGTCTTACCACGCACTACATGGTATTGCTTTCTGCTACGATGCTACGGACTTGATAATATGCTACAGATAAATTGAATTACTCGCAAGCAAAACCGTCTCCATAATATGTTCCAGCGATGCCTGTTCAAGCCACTGCCCCAATTAAGTATGATTCATTTGAAATTCTAAACTGGAATTTAACCTTGTCAATGTCGGTATCTCTGTATGATCAGGGAGGCTCCGTGTCCCAAGTTTAGCCAGGAAACATCTGAGTCCGTTGAGTTGCGTTGGGACTTGGGTGCCGCAGGACGGGAACGACGATTCACGGCTCATTCACTAGCTCACTTCAGTTGCCTATGAGCTGTTGTGGGGAGTGTACGTCGTCACAGCTCTTCGCTTGCCTTGCGTGCCTGGAATGTGATCGTGCAGGAAAAAACCCGTATCTCGATTCAACTTTTGACGATAAAGGACCACTTAACCTGCTTAAGATCTTAGTAATTTTATAACTTTTGACGATAAAGGAACACTTAACCTGCTTAAGATCTTAGTAATTTTCGGGCTCGTAATAAAATGATGCGACTTGCGTTTGGGATCAGATCGAAATGTCATGTGTGGCTTACTTTTCACGATAGCTTACTTACTTCTATAGTGACAATACGTGTTGTGACGAGAAATTTCAGAATCATTACTACTTCCTGAATGTTCACAAAATGCAAAAGTGAGTTTTTCCCATGCCTTCAAATTTGGACAGAACAAATTTACCACCAACTTCAAATTAATTTCCATGTGGACACAAATTAAGAATTTAGGAAGCTGCTCCTCGCACCCGTAATTCTTACGCCCACAATCTTCTTGTGGTTTGTGAGTGAACTTTGCGAGCTACATTTCCGAACTCCATGAGAATTGTCTTAAGATTAAATCAAACGCTAACCATGAGTGACTTGCGCGATACAGAAATGTCACTCACGAAACAGGTGTCTCAATAATATAGATACGTGTGCCGCTTAATTGTATTTACAATTGTGATGGCACAAAACAGGTGTCTCAATATTAATGGTACGTGTGGCCATTGCTCATGTCACGTAACAGTCGTAACAGTATTATTTGCACATTTACTAAATAACTGATGACACAATATTATTTAAACGATTGATATGTATACACAAACTCTATCATAAAATAATAGCAGCGGTGATATCACTCAACCACAACAGAACAACAGCGGTGACATCACTCAACCACAACAGAACAACAGCGGTGGCATCACTCAACCACAACAGAACAACAGCGGTGACATCACTCAACCACAACAGAACAACAGCGGTGACATCACTCAACCACAACAGAACAACAGCATTGACAGCATACAAACGCAACAAAAATCCAGTGTTGGCAGCACGCAAACGCAACAGTAGCCCAGCGTTGGTTGCTCTAAAACGCAACAGAAGACCAACGTTTGGAACACGCACGCAACAGTAGCCCAGCGTTGGCTACACAAAAGCGCAGCTGAAGACCAACTTTGGCAGCTCACAAACGCAACAGAAGCCCAACGTTGGCTGCACAAAAACGCTACAGAAGCCCAGCGTTAGCAGTGCACAAACGCAAAAGAAGACCAGCATTGAAAACACACACAACAGAAGACCAGCGTTGGCAGTTCACACCCACAACCATAAAAATGAAGGCAAGCGCTGATGCCAGAACGCAGCCTCGACCACAACATAAGTTTCGCGTCGCTCTGCAAGGCGCGGGCCGCTCAAGGCTGCGTGCGCCAAGTGGGAGACCTTGGAACGGACCATCCATTCTGCTACCTCCTTCGTCTCCTAATAGCACCAGGACCCCACACTCATCTAATCCACTCACTTTAATTGCGTATCCCAGTTACTCGACTCACTTTACTAATTCCGGTTCTACGCGCACTAGTTAATCCACTCACTAGTCGAGAGGCAGTTGCTTGTGTGCAAGAAGCGAAGCTGGGAGCCTTTCACGAAACCTTTTTTTTTCGTCCAAACTTGACGCTCGTTCAAAGTCTCGTGCGAGATATTAGGTATTATAAAGAAATTGATTTTATAACTACAGGGTGAACCAGAATTAAGTAACAATTTAATTTGTTAATAAATAAAAAACTAAGAACGTTATGAAGTTGAAACTTGTTTTATTTAAAAGAAGAACATTTTTATGGTAATATTGTATCATAGTTACGTCATTATCCTGTATAGCTTGCTAAATTTGTGTTTAATTATCAAGCCTTAAATTTTCATCATGATTCGCTAAAAAACTAGGATACAATATTACCATAAAAATGTTCTTCTTTTAAATAAAACAAGTTTCATCTTCATAACGTTCTTAGTTTTTTATTTATTAACAAATTAAAAGGGTTACTTAATTCTGGTTCACCCTGTACCTTGTATTTACAAGATTATTTGTGTTATAAGCATCATTCATGAACATGTTTCCCTCCATGGACCGCACATTTGCACCATAATGCAAGAGTTGAATTAAGTAATAAATCTATTCTTTAGAATAGCAATTCTGCAGTTATTACAAATTATAATTAAGGGCATCTTTGGAATTAGAGATCAGTTGGGGATTGAATCGTAACGTGGCTTTCCAGTAGACACGATTAGTGCACAGGAATGATTTGGGGGTGCAATATGCATCCATCCTGAGTAAAAAGCAACGAACGATTTACTTTTTAAAATATAAGGAATATAATAAGGTCGATTGATATAAGGTCGATTGAGTCTTTAAAATATCAGTGTTACGTGCAAGAATTAGTTTGGGATTTTGTTTATTAAGGGAAGTAGGAGTGGTTGCTGGTCTATTTAACGGGTATTGTTGAGATTCGTTCATAAACAAAGTATTTTATTCTGAAAATTTATCGAAATTTTGTTTTTAAATTGGATTGTTTGCAGTCTCTGTGTTTCTGGACACCGTGAAGTGCACGCAATTAGCTAGAGTGTGACTTTTGGCTCTACAGCCTCTTCATGTAAACACTTAATATATTAGAATATGATAATTAACAACAATTTACAACAAACAACGCTACTATATCATCTCCTTTTTGTTCTGTGTTTCATTAGTAAGGTAAAATATTTATTGAACAAACAATTATAATGTAAATACATTAGAACAAATTATTATAAATGCGTGGAGTGACGTTATTGTAAACACGTGGAGTGATAAGTTTTCGGTTCAGTGCAGGAGCCGAAGCTCTTTGAAGCGAAACCTCAACATCAGCCTCTTGTTTTGTCTTGTGTTGTCTGAATAACGACCGAAGTCTGTTGAATGCTGTTAAATATCGTTTTTTACTGCGCTATAAATTGCGAATTTACCGATCATTATTATAGTTCCCTCTTAGAACATCGTATGACTTGAGCTTCCTTAAATAAAATATTTTAAATTTGTGAATTGGTTCAAAATATCTTTCTAGTTTTGAAGTTACAATTTTGCCAAATTCCGTGACAAAGCAAATTGTGATGTTAGTGAATCATCCGTCGAACTGGTGATCTGCCAGCAGCAAGATGACCGTCGTTGCATTCAACTCAGCCCTCCGGAGCAAACTCCTGAAGTGACCTGCAGCCAGCATGTCTCTGGCTCTCATCGACGCCCACGGTCAGTATCTCTGCAGGATTCTTGGTCGGCGTATCGGCGGTCATTGTATGGCCGCCTCATGCAGTGACCTCTTGTAAAGGACTGCTGCTTATTCACGAATTTAATCGTCGTCCTTGCTGAGGCGCGCTCACGGCTCTTGTGTCCATATATTCTAGTACACTTATATGCTGACTGCAATCTAAACATTTATTCCAAATTCTTAGTGGTTCACTGCAATCTATCCATGCATTCTAATATAATTATCGTCTCACTCTTGGCATGTATTTTTTAACATCCTTAGCGCGGATTGCTATTCTAACAATTGTATGTATTATTATACATATCCGAATTGGTTTACTGCAATCTGAAAATTTATTCTAGTATTCTTATTGGTTCCCTGCAATGTAAACTTGCATGAATTCTCATTTGAAGTCCTAGCGATGTTTTAGCAGGACAGTTACTTCTCACTTCAGTAAATATGGATGAGAAAGTTACTTAATGTCTCTAATATGAACACGAGATTGAACTATCGTTATCGTATTCAGGGGCTATTGAGGCACGACTTCTATTTGCCCATTACATTGAGGCACGACTTCTATTTGCCCATTACCTTGAGGCACGACTTCAATTTGCCCATTACCTTGAGGCAAGACTTCCATTTGCCCATTACATTGAGGCACAACGTCCATTTGCCCATTACATTGAGGCACGACTTCTATTTGCCCATTACATTGAGGCACGACTTCCATTTGCCCATTACATTGAGGCACGACTTCTATTTGCCCATTACCTCGAGGCACGACTTCTATTTGCNCCATTACCTTGAGGCGCAGCATCCATTTGCCCATTACCTTGAGGCGCAGCATCCATTTGCCCATTACCTTGAGGTACAGCATCCATTTGCCCATTTCAGTGAGACACCCAGCGTCCATTTACCTATTTCATTGCGACATACGACTTCCTCTTGCCTATGTTCATTGAGACGCACTATGTTGGTTCGTCTAACTTGTATCGCAGCACAGCACACCACTTGATTTCAGAGGATGAGAAGGCACGTAAAGTTGGCAATGTACTGCCACATGATCGAATTTTTCTTCCTTTGAAGTTTTGCTCACCGAGTGAATCACATCTGTCTTCTTATCATGAACATTTTTACAAGCTAATCGACGCGAATTTTTCTTGCCTCACTGTAACGTATTTTTGCCTATTCTACCTACCAAAGTACAGAACGATGACAATTTCTTAGATTTGTTTGTATCTGTCGAGGTTATTACGCTGTAAATATTTATCCCTGTTAGATAATTCTATATGATAAACCTATGGATAAATGGAGTGTATAGATCCGGCTATTTTACGAGACAACGCATGACGAATGCATGACTCACCTCTGCGTCATGGTCGCCGCTGCACGGAAACGCTCTTGGCAGATCTGGATTCTGGACGAGTCAACGAGCTCATGTTTATCCAGCGTTCGTTGACTATTGTTTTACGTTCAGAGTTCAATTACTATTGGTCACATTCAGCGTTCGATGACTATTGCTTCACGTTCAGCGTTCCATTACTATTGCTTTACGCTCAGCGTTAGTTGACCATTGCTTAACGTCCAGCGTTTGATGAATGTTCTATCCTTAAAGGGTTACATGACTTATAACATCTTCTTAATAATCGTACGAGCCGGTGCGCTCTATGCTTCTGAGTCTTTTTGGTTCACGTCCTCGGGTTCTGAGCCTACTTGGTTCACGTCCTCGGGTCTTGAGCCTACTTGGTTCACGTCCTCGGGTCATGAGCCTACTTGGTTCACGTCCTCGGGTTCTGAGCCTACTTGGTTCACGTCCTCGGGTCCTGAGCCTACTTGGTTCACGTCCTCATTTGTTCTCCTGGCTGTTGTTTGTTCTTCTCCTGCTGTTGTTTGTTCTTCTCCTGCTGTTGTTAGTTCTTCTCATGGCCGTTGTTTGTTCTTCTCATGACTGTTTTTTCTTCTCCTGCTGTTGTTTGTTATTCTCATGGCCGTTGTTTGTTCTTCTCCTGGTCATTGTTTGTTCTTATTCCGAGCGTTGCTTATTTTTCTCCTGGCCATTGTTTTCCTAGTTGTTGTTTGTTATTCTCCTGGTTGTTTGTTTATCTGCTGGTTGTTTGTTTTTCGCATTATTGTTTGTTCTTCTCATGGTTGCTTATTCTTCTCCCGGCCATTGTTTGTTATTCTTCCGGCTTTCGTGTGCAATTATCTTGGTCGCTGTTTGCTATTCTCCTTTCCGTAGTTCGTTATATGCCTAGCCCTGCTAATATTTTATTCTCTTAGCGTTATTTAATCTCATGGCTATGTTATTTCATTCGTCTGACCGTGATATTTTATTGTCCAGGCTATTTTTTGGTTAATCTTATGGCCTTTATTTGTTTTTCTCTTATCCGCCGTTGGTGGTTCTCCATCTTGCAGTTCCCTATACCTCTAATGGCCATTGTTTCTACTCCTCCTGGCCGTTATTTTCCTTCGTTTTTGCCGTTGTTAGAACTTATCGTATCCGATGTAAGAACTTCTGAAGGCAGTTATTCTGTTGGCTGTTTTTTGTTGTTACTTGTTGTTGGATAATCTGTTTTGGTCTTTATTTCATCTTGTCAGATAATTATATATAAACGGTACACATGTAACAATTATGATATTAACAACAAACGATTGGATATAATAAATTAACAGTGCCGTTGCAATATACCAAGACCATTTCCTTCATCTTGTTCTGCTACATTAGCAGTAGTTGTTCCCACGTCTCCGCAATGCACCGTGCGCGTATTTTTGCCCTCTACGTTGCGACGCTGCAGCTAGTAACGGTGCTACGTGAGCTGCAAACTCAATCATTCTCGAGGTAATCAAACGTTCTGTGTCGGTGACGTATGAATTATGGATTATAGATATGCTCAATTTAATTCTGAGAATTTGGTTGACACATCACTTGGAAAAATTGCTGTTATTTTGACGTTAATTGCGTTGACAGTTTGGTAATGTCACCCCCCGGCACGTTTCTGTAGACCATTGCACACACATGGTAGATTTCTAAACAATACTATCCTATCGCTTTACTCGTAATTTTTATTTATATTTTACTGCAGCATTTTGATTTTTTTTGCACAATTTTTTAGTGTTGAAGTCAGATGTTATTCTAATAGAAAAGCAATCTATTGTTTGATACAGATACTAGTATCCTCGAAATGCGATATGTATTAGCTATTCGGGCTGAAGAAATGCACAATTCTAACTCAAACGTTAATTGTTCGCTTGCTTTCTCAGCGAAAACAATCAAACTGTGATAAATGTTCAACAGGTCCTAGGCGTTTTCATGAATCGTATCCATGTATTACTTATTTCTTTGCAGTCCGAGACCTTTGTGCCTCCTTATGCGAATCACCAGCCGATGCTCGAGATCAGCACAGATCGCGACGTTCTTTCCAGTGATACATTGACGGCCATAGAGCAGCGGCTGTTGCTACCAGACATTTCCTTAGCGGGTTGTGTGTGCTGTGTTGACTGTGTGGGCTGTGTGTGCTGTGTTGGAGATGTTTACTGCTTGTACTATGAGGGCTGTGTGAGCAGTGCAAGTTGTGTTGTCCGTACAGCATGTCGTGGGGGTGCTATATAAATGTTGCTTGCGAAGTGTTTGTTGTGTGTGCAGTGCGAATATTCCGTGCATGATGCTATCGTGCGCGCTGTGAATGCTGCCAAGCCTGCAGCTCTGCTGTAGCCTCGTTAACGGTCGCCACAAGGTCGAAGGTTGTCGCAATTTTTTGTAACTTTTACGTTGTACGTCTCAATTGTCAGACGACGTTTGTCGGAAGCTGTGCTTGCTTTATTGCGTCCTCGAACCGGACCCTTACGATAAATTGCGAAATCGGAGAATTTACAATCGAGGCAAGAATTTTCAAGATGCAGTGTCGAGACTCCGCCAATGTCTTTGGTGCAAAAGAGTTGAAACGAAAATCTGTCGCATAGGTTGTCAATGGAGGGCAGGCCTCCGATACAGTACAGTCGCGTTGGTGTGAACTCGCCATCACTGTGCTCATGCCTAGCAAGGAGACGACAGCTTCCGAGGACCACGACTGTACGGGCGCTTAGATTCAGTGCCTTCTGTACAGTGTAAAGCGGTACGTTGCTGCTGAGGTCCACGCTCCTGGAAGACTCGTCTCCAGGCAATGGTTTCCAAAATTTTCATTTTTATTTGGCACATTCTTTCATGGATAGCTTTCTTCTACAGCTTTACTATATGAAAAAAAATCACGCACTCCACAGCTTCTTTGTCCGGCATCAGCAAGTCAAGGTTTTATGCCTTTGTGATGTTAATGATGTTATGGCTTGCAGATTCGATCACATAAGAGACCAGCGAGAGGATGTTGGGAATGTTCCTGCTATGATTTGATGAAATAATGGCAACTGAATAATTAATTATCCCCATAACTTAATTGCCAACGATTTTCTGTCGATGAGGCACTGCTCACTTAGGTTGTAATCTCACCTCACAATCTAGAGTACATTTTCTTAAAGAAGCCCAGAAGGATTAGGCCTAAACCGCGATAATGAAAGCGTTTCTCCAGAGCTAGCTACATACATACTGCGACTGCAAATTACCAGCGAGCTTTATAATCGTTCCAGACATTTTCTATGATTAACTTATTTACGCCCAAGTCTGCGTTATTACGTACCTATTTCAAGTCGGCGGCCGCAGCTCATGCGGTTCAATAAGTCTGCAGTTACTAATGAGCATTGATTTTAGCAGAATTTTTTAATCGTTTGGTGACCTGTGTTATCGAGTTACCTCCTCCAGCGGCAGTTTTTTGTAGCGTGCGAATATTTACTCTGAATCGCCTCTAGCAGTCGCCTCTTCTTCCAACCTTACTCTATATTACTGCATCCTGCTCCAGTCTAAGGCTACTTGTCAAAGCCTCAAGCTCCATTCCAAGTCTTATTCGATCACGAATTTCAGCTTGTCAAAACATTCTGCTCTATTCTAAGTGCCTTCTTGTCAAAACCTCCTGCTCTTTTCTAGCCTCTGCTTGTCAACGCCGTGCCCTGAAAATGCAGTTGAACTGTTGGTTGCCTGAGTTTTCTTGAACGTGAGCTGCGTCACAAAACGCTGACAATGACACACAAGCTCGTGTGCCTGCTGACTTAACTTGGTAGCTGATAAGCTGCCCTGTTGCCCGCCACCGCCAGTAGTCCTGTAGTGCTGGTGCTAGTAGCGGTGGCTGGGAGCTCCAGAACAAAATGTTCATATCCTAGATGTCAGTGTATGAAACTATACTGGTTTCGCCTCACATCAGTGAACTGTGCATTTTGTACCGGAATTAATAATCTAAGAAAAACGACGGAACGCAGTAATGAGTGTGGGGTTTGACTCAAGTGCTAAATTTTGAATCTGATCGTTTCAATAAATTTAAGAATTAGATTGTGTTTCGTGTTAGAATAGCGATCTTCTAGATCTTGATATTTTGATAGAGACGTAGTGTGCTAAATGAGGTAGACGCCAATCGAAAATGAAGCTAAATTTCCGTGATTCAATTTCTATTTTACTGAATAATTTTACAATTGAAACTTATAGCTTCTGCAACATTTCTGGTTATGGAAAGCCGCGTAGACAATGTCCTTGTAACGCACCATAGTAATAAGGATTTTTCAAAAATATTACGTTGGTCATCCTATTATCATGGAAAGAAATATCGAGAATTTACTGCCCCGTGGCAGTTATAGGAGCTGCTCAGGAATCAATAGTGTGAAAGAAAACTCGTTGCAGAAATGCTCCCGTTTTCACGTGGCAGAAATTGTGGCCCTATTTGAAGGTGAGGAACTGAACTCCATGAACGCTATCTCCCTTATAGCGAGGCTATTATCACTATTACATGTATCTATGATTGTGTCTTCCTTTGTTCAGTATCTGATCTCGGCCCTTCGGTCGGAAGCGTACTGCGTAATATCTTTTCGCAAAGGCTTCAGCGTCGGCAAGCTAACAAGACACTGGAGCAGGGGAAAAAGTACCTTGTCTCGCTCTCGCTGTAGGGGAGTATGAAAACTATCTTCAACTTATATTATTATGGTCCTGCAATCTAGAAAATATTGAGCCGTTGCTGAAAATTTCGATTAAATTGCAATGTAACAGATCATTGATTCAGTTTTGCAGCCGTGGAGCGGCTTGCGTTTTCCTGAAATTTCTGGTAATGAAGAAATTAAATCAAGAATGTATAGACTATAGAAACTTGTTATAATTTTTTTTTTGTGGCAATAGGCACTGGTTGGGGCTATATGTACCATACGGAATTACATTTTTTCATTGCATCTTCAAATATCATATTATAAAAATATCATAAAATCGTGACCTGTATATCACATACGGTACAATATCATCATACGTGGATATTTCTTATTGTCAGTGTAGTCATTTAATACACCAGATAATTCACGTAGACATTTGGGGGGGGAGGGGAATCTTCTATGCATTGGCAGATGCAACTAACTGGAATTGACGACCGACAGCTGCTGAAGGATTAGAATACTTCGTTTTTGCAGTGTTCCCGCTGCCTCAATCTGCTCAGGGCAAATACGGCGACCCTGTGACCTTAGATAATTGCTTGGTTTGCCCGCTCTGTTTCGTAACCTAACGCAGTTACGCAAGTTTGCTATCCGGGCAAATTGCCGTGCTTTCTGCTCCCGATATTGAATAGATAAGCGTACGTTGTTCGGGCTAATCGACCTCATTTTGTGATAGTCTTTAATCCTGCGCTGGGAGGCGAAGCGTTTCATGCTTAATGTGAATCGTGACGAGGTATTCTTCGGGCTGTCTAAACGCTTATTTAGCGCGCTCAGTTTCGTTGGTATCTTTCTTTGTCATGAAAGAGTCAACTACGTACGTTCCACCTTAATGCGGAGCCAATAGCAAATGTCTTTTACCTATTCAGAAGGCGATGCACTTGGCTCATTAATTTCAAACGAATTGCCTGCTATGGTGCCTCGGAATGTTTAATAATAACTGCAAACTTTAAGCAAATTAAGATGGGCTAACAATTGAATAACCTTCACCGCCAAGGAAAGCACGACTCCACCAGTGGCTCTGTGCAGCAAGTTTCCATATTTTCCGTGTCGTATGGAACAAGTGGTCTCGTTCACCAATTATAGTTTAATTTTTATTTTCAATTCAATAAAATCGTTTTTACTGATATTGAGTCAGAAAAATGTTTATTCTACGTCGTACTTAGTCGAATAAAAATTCTTTATCCGTGGACTGAACAGACAATGTGATATAATTATGATAATTGTTTTCTTGTAGAAAAAGTAACTAGTCAATAAAATCATGCCAATCCAATGCAGACGTGAAACCCAAACCCTAATGAATCGTCTCAATATTTTCGAGACCCTGGTTGCAGACCTCTACTGTACACGTCACCTTGTATTCTCCACATCCTATTCCCGTAAAATATGTAAATCAAATTCTGTTCACCACCCACTTGCATGAAAAGCGTGTAGAAAGCGCGTTCCGTGCAGCTGCATTCACCGTTGAAGCCTTCTCTCCTGACCATCATCACGACTGATATCTCCTCTCCGTTGAGCTTTACGCTCCCGCAGCCTAATCCTAGCCATGTATCCTGGTACATAACCAATCCCAAACCAGGCCTCGTGTGTAATTCCCAAGCATGAAAGCCAGCAATCGGTCCTCTTGCAACAGTTACGTTAGGCTGCGTCGACCGCTTCACAGCACCGCACTCAAGTGTGGCCATGACGGCTTGCTTTCTCGGCTCGTTCAGTAGTTTATTTCGATTATAAAATAAACAAATAGGTGTAAATTTTTTAGGAAGTTGAATTAGGTAAGATTAAAGTAAAGAGAAAAATAGCGAAATATTCATCTCACCAAGTAGGTATTTATTAACGATGAATCGATCCTATAGTTTTTAATGGAACTTGTTTGTAGAAAATTCATTTTTACAGATAAAATTTTTCCCACTCATATATACTGCCTATAATGAGCCTCAAAAAATAATTGCTGTAACGTGTGACGTTGATGAGTTATTGAATATAAGATCTAAGTAGAACTCCCGTGTCTTAGTGCTATTGCTTAAATGTAGGTAGGATATCTTGTGTGACTTTCCGACGAGACCAACTGGAAGAAAGTTGTGGGTCAATTTCTGGCCTCAGACCTCCTTAATAGGTCAGGATGATGACCCGCATGTACGTGCTCTCATCTCCCGAATCTGTGTCAATTGAATCGCGAACAACGTCTTATGATTTCAGTGTGAGTCAACTTGACTCAAACCTCTGCCCTACATCGAGAACCGAAATAGCTTGTGCATGTGCGGACAGCATTCGAAAAAGCTTTTCATTTTGTCTTCTGGCATCAACACTCCGTTGCCAAGCCTTATATGACGCGAATAACATTTACAGTGGTTCATACATCCGTAGAGAGAAAGGTCAAGTCGGTCGTATCTAAACCAGCCATTGTATTCCACTTCTCAGTTGTGCATGCTATGAGTCCCATGAGTTCTAACAAGCGTGTTATTTTTTCTCAATTCTAATCACATTTCTATTAGAAAAAGTATCGAAAGAATTGTCAATACCTCAAACAAAAGATGATAGCATTTTTTTTATTCAATAACTTGTATCATGTAACATCAACTATATATAACTTGTATCATGTTACATCAACAATATACATGTGGTTTTTAATTTGAAATTTTCCCTGCCCCTCCTCACAGGGACCAGCACCGGAATGCTGCGCCGACCCTCACACGCCTCCTCCCTCTCTTCCCACTCTTCCCACTACTCCTCCTCTTCTTTCCACTCTAGTTCTTCGTCGTCTCCCTCTTCACCGGCGTCGTCGCTCTCCTCATACTCCTCAGCGGCGTCCAACCTCGGCGCCTCGCCGTCCATGGCGTCGTCTCTGGGCCAACGATCCGACGACACGGAGGAGGGTGAGTATCGCCGTTGAATATTAAAAGTTGATAGATAACTAATCATGACTTGTTAGTCATGATAAAAGCTTCTTTTGTTCCCGGTAAATCTGATTCGCTGTTACAGTGTCGCAAATTTTACGATGACGATGTTTGCGATTATTGTAGCTTGTTTTTGTTATGGGAGTAGGTCTACAAACGACCAATTTCTGCATGTGGGGGATAAACGCGGCTCGCTGGAAGCGATCGTCGTTCATTTCTGGTCAATGCCAGAAGTGCTAACCTGACACGAATGTTCAATGTAACGCAGCCAAACCAATGTTCATCACAATGCAATATTGTGTTTGCAAAACGGACGATGCTGATTCAGCAGGACTCATGCTGATGCAAAACACATCGCCCCTGTTTTTGAATTCTCAGAAAATTGCTGACTCGTTCATTGCCGCGCCAACTCTTGGTGCTACCTCAGTATCTGAGGATATTCAGCTCCATGTGACCAGAAATGCTTGTGTGAATCGTAATGAATACTCGTGTGAATAACTATGAAAATTTGTGTGATTGAAGATGGTGTATTTCCAGTACCAAACAATTGTGTTGACATCATCGCATCTAAAGACACACCACGTAACTCTACGTATGTTTGGGTCCCTCCTTCCTATGACAAAGTATAGCTTAGTTATTTGATTTAATCTTCGCGTTAGAATATCACTCTGATTGCTTAATAATAGGTAAAATTATAGAATAAATATTCGAAGACGCTAAAATTCTTATTATTCTCATAACTAAGTGTTACATCATGTTCGATAGATTTTTCGATACAGCACAAAATAATATAATAAAAACAGACATGTTGTATATGTTACAAGAATATTGCGCATCTGTCCTGCCTTGAGCGGCAGGCATTGACCTGTGATCACGAAGGAGTTCCGGTCGAAGCAGCCCGGCTCCTCGGCTCGGCTCTCGTCGTCTCGTTGCATACACTTTATTGTCGCCTCTTTTTTTGTTTCCGGCGAGCAACTGAAGCGGTAACTGGTCAGAGGACTCTAGCATGGCCGCTGCTGCATGGTCAACTTTTTTCTCTTCCCTCTGCACTGGATATTTTTAAAAGGCATGTTTGTAAGCAGCCACTAAGTTGCCAGTTTGGTGCCGGTGAGTAATCCGGACCTGAAGCCCACGAGGCAATGACGGCAACGTGGAGCGAACTTTCTATAATTTTGTTATCTTTTCGTGAATTATGGCTTGTTACACAAATGTGCTGCAAGCACTGCTACTATTTGCATTTATATGTGTTGCAAGTAATAGAGATCAGCCGAAGATTTGACTAGTCGAGTTTGTTCATTAGGTTATTCCGTTGTTTCAGCATCATGATAACGCTGCTGTCATATGCTCGGGCTAATGTTTGTGCACTACGGTCGCTAATATTTTCTGTACTGCACGATGGCCTTGCTTGGTGCATTGACAGCACCTCGGATGTTGCGCAAGATTGGATGCGTCATTTGTCCACCATCCTCGACATTGGCCTTCTCGCCCTTTCCCCGCTTCAGTCTTCACCCCTCATTGCCCTCCTTCTAGCCCCCTCCATGCCCCCTTCACGCCTCTTGAAGCCTACTCCACGCTCACCCACGATGCAGCACCACTTATTAGCAGCTAGCTGAGCTGCTCTACTAACCAAACTAGCGGTACACTGATGCCCATTTGGACTTCGCTTGCGTGTCATTCGGTAAGAACCAAACCGTCGGGTTTACAGGTACACGCGCTACTTAATTGTCCATCTATTCTCATTTCACATAGGCACTCGATTATCTTTATGGAAGTGCCATGAGGAAAAAAGGCTCAATATAATGAAGTGTTGACCGGGAATGAGCTCACCCAACACCGCCGGATATAAGCCGCGTGGTCAGAGCTTGTACTTGATTTTCTGAATAAACTCGCTATTCGCAGCGGCTAGAACGACTCGCTTGTGCAACTGTGCTGCATCTCGTGTAATTATTAGTGAACGCTGCTATGTTTACCTGTATACTGAAAAAAGAAAGCTTAAGCTTATTTATATCTTCTGCGTGAATTTATATCCAACTATTTAAGTTCGCAATTACGATGATGCGCAAGTCAATTGACCATGTTGCAATGATTTTACAGTTTTCGTCTTCAAGGCGCAGAAAGTACCCGTTGGAAAGTGAGGTCATTAGAAACACAGCAAGGAATATTTGTGATTCTTGTTTGTTTCCTGGGATGCCCCAAACTGAACAAAATTGGTAGATGAAAAATTTAGTCGAGTTATTTTCATGGCAAATTAGGGATAGATTTTTTTGTAAAGTCTCTGTTTGTTTTTATTTCCTCATTTGAACGTCTTTCTTTAGCTCTCAGTGGTGGATTGTTAGTTGAACTACCTCTTGGAACAATAATCCCTAACACAGCCATTGATTCGTACCGGCTTGAAGTGTTTGAACATAATTCAATTTACATGGCCTCCTACCATACGTTTGTATAGGCCGTCATTTTGGGCCCGGCGTAAAGTTGGAACCTTCGCATGGGTTCGTGAGATGAGTGATGTTTTGAGCGCTTCGATGTTTGGGACGGTGAGCGCCTGTACTGCAGAACTCGTTGCGCTATTAAGACCGATGAACTTGCACAGCTAACCCAACCGGTTGTCCGAACCTTCTTTGTAGAAGCCGTTACTTGGTGCTCGGTTTCTTACTTGACTGCATGAGGGTCTAAGCAATGAACGTAACTGCTCGCTCTACCTCATTATCATCCAGTGTGATGACTCGACCTGCTGATAACTCGCATCACATGACCTCATTATAATACGGTGTGATGACATGTCTGGCCTGCTGCTGATAACTCGCATAGCCTGACCTGCTTTCGTCCAGTGTGATAACTCGCATATTATTAACTGCTTCTGTCCGTGTGACTGGACCTCCTGCTAATAACTTTCATCGCAGGACCTGCATTCATTCGTTGTACTAATCGTCAATATCGGAATGTTACATATATGAAATGTTCCATCTTGAATGTTGCCTTTTTGATTATTTATTGGTCAAAAATACGTCTGCTAAAGGGACCGTGCACCAGTGACCGTCAATTCGAAAATCTCTTTGAGGGAACAAACTTCTGCAAAATAAGTGTTATCTCTTGCCTCAACTACCTTGGCTCAGTTCTTATACCTAGCGAGGTAATTGTGGAGAATTCTGACGTGTAACTGACGAAGGCAATAATGAGTTAAATTAATTTCGCTGATTTCGAGCGTGTCTCCCTCGCTGTTGTAAAGTAAATTCTTTAATAATCAATGCTACTACGGGCGCTCTATTGCTAATTACAGACGGGTTATGGGCGGCCGGTGCACTGCCGACGGTCAGCCCACTGGAGGAGGATCATTGTTCATATTTTCCACGAAGGCACACGCAGTTGCCGTGGACAAGCTTATAAGTCTCCATTATTTGCGTTAACCACTGTCCCATTTTAGCTCCTAATTCATGCAGTAGGTATTGCTCAGCCCCTCTCCCCGTATCATCAGAACTTATGATCTTTTATTAACTCGCGTGGATATATTATTAATCGTGTGGCGGAAAAAATTCAACCATTTTTCCCACAATAACGTACGAAATATTCATCACTAACCAGCCGTAAAATCAATTATACATTTCAACCCACTAAACTACCCATTTTGTATAAATACCATCTTACTCTTCTTTGGAATAAGTATCACTTTAGACATAATCTGATGTTAGGGCTTTGGTCAATGGGTTGTTTTTTTTCGCCTCCCAATCCTCCCCTACCAATCAACAGTCAGTATGCTTTAAATACTTTGTCAGCAGCAACATCTAATGAATATCAAAACTGATGATGATGATAATACCGTGATGTTGCTACGGCGGTAACAGGATATTGCTGAAGTCCACATTAGCTATGCATGATTTCTTCAGCATAAATGCAACTTTCAATAGAATATAATGCATGTAAGTAAAATATATTTCTGACAAGCTCGTTACTCCTGCTAACCAATACTGCATCTCATGAAAATTTTGCACAGTGCAAATTTTAAGTGCACAGTCCTGAAGAGGATTCGGTTTGAACCATCTTGCATTGACATGAACTATTGAATTATCCTGCCTGAACAAGTACTCGCTTTCACCCAATTGCTTTGAAGTGCGCTATCCTCAGAGCGCAGTTATTTAACATTCTCTGGTATTGAAGTGCTCTATCCTCAGAACAGGGTTAGTTAACATCATCTTGCATCAATGTGCCTTATCCCGAGGAGCTCCTGGCATGGATTTCGCCTTTCTGTTCTCAGTCCTAATCACTTCCTTCCGCTCGACGTAGAGCGGTGGTTGGGTTCGTCTGACAACGCGCCAAGCTGCTAACGTTGAGTTTACCACAAACCACAACTTGAACGTTGGCACTGATTGAGTTTGGGCATGAATTGGCATCGGTGGTTTTGGTTAGGTAAGAGCATCATGCGTTTCTTTAATGACAATTTAATTTTTGAGCGCAGTCTGCGGTTTCAACTAATAAAGAATCTGCGTAGGTTACAACCTGACGCAGTTCTTGCCGCCATCTCGAGACGAGGTGTAAACTTGCAGTGAAAGTCGCTGTTATTCATGCCCGATGCCGCTGACAAGCGCTCCGTCGGAGAACCCGAAATAAATCGCCGACAAGAAATGGAATCGGCTTATTAATGGTAGCATGATGGAAGATTATCATTTCTTAAAGATAATATACTTGGAACAGAGTCAACAGACTTATTATTAAAGTTTTCAGTATGTTTAGTCAGTCGGTTCCCATGTTAGTGCTCGTTATCAGGATGCGGTAACACAGTCACTTGCTCTCGGAGGCAGAAATCATCCCTGACCATCCGTCGGTCCTTTCACCGAAAATAGTCATAAGTGTGGCAGCTAAATTACTAACCACGGAGTACAGGCTAGCGTTACCTACTTTATGGAAGTATGATAGGTACTATCTTATCGAAATTACTTTCTAATTGAAGCGTATCGTATGTGGCTCTCTGCAAGCACAATCGTAATATCGGCGTAACTATTAGGAATTTTTCAGACTGGAACAGCCCCAAAGTTACACGGTTCTTTGTTTGTCTTTATCGTGACTATTTTTTATTTAAATGTGTTCTTGGTTAGCATGCGAGGCTTTGTTGATACAGTATAGCAACGTTTCTTGCTCTTACTTTTGCTAACGAAAAGTTAACACTGACATCGGACTTATGATCATAGGTGACTTGGGAAGGCAGATCCAATTTATTGTGTTCAATAAATGGCCGATGGCCGAAGTAACTATCGGTGACAAATATGTATCATTGTGTGTCGAGATCAATGAATTTTTTCTCTGGTGCAAAAGCAACATCCATGGTTTCCAGATGGTTATCTATATTTTTCTGACCTTTGTTCAGTCATACATTCGGGAACTGAATGCCAGATCTGTCAGTTCAGTTCTATTTCAACGCAGCGAAAGGAAACCTTTGAAGCCATCAGTTAACGAGCCGAAAATGAGGTTGTCTTGCTCAACACTTGTGTTCAACTAACGGAAAAGCCTAGGTTTTGCTTTACGTAACTCCAATTCACTAGTAAATGGATGGATGACCTGGGGTTTGTGCCCGTCTTCTCGCACTAATTTGGAAATGTAGATGCCAATTTTCAAAACGCCTTTGAGTTTACGAAGCTCACACAGACGATGGTTGCAGAGCAGCTGCGTATCATTCATGTCAATATTATTTCTCACCCAACATATTTTAATTATGGATAATTAAAAGAACACTGACATCATTCATCTAAACATTCTCATTCGTCCTTTATTCACCTCTTTTACCTAACGAAAGAGTTACTCGTACTTATCATATTATTAAATTAGCATAAAAAATGAATGAATCGATTTCATAGGTAAAATAATCAGGTAGAGAAAAAGCATTCCACTTCCGCGTTCGTGCTGTATGCACACTGAATTCATATACTTACCTCCACCCGAGGTCCCAAACTATAAGTCATGTGTCCATTAAATTTAAGATTATCTTTCATATTTCGATCATCATAAGCCGTGAGAGAAAGTTAAGTTAAACCTCTGAGGGAAACGGCCAAGTCGGCCATAACGGCACCTCCTGACCTGTGTCCATTCTAACCGTCCGACCTTTAGTGTTGTGATCACATCCAACGACCTTTGCCGGACGCCCACCATCAAACTCTGCCGACCTTTCCACTCATTAAACTCGTTGCAGAACATTAGTTTTCATATTGTTTGATCAAATCAAGAATACCGGCGTAGAGTTGGAGGCCTGCACTGCTGCTCCCCGGGATTTGTTAGAATGATGTTGATGCATTAATGAGTTCATGACAGCTCATTGTTTGCCTGAACTACTGCAGTCTTCACATAGTACACCAAGATCCTCAAGCTCGTATAATGACGAGGTGCTCGAATGTGACAAGCCCCATCTCCTGCGTGTGCTAGTAAACATTGCGTTCCTTTTCTATTACCATCAAATTGACCTCGATTGCCTTGCACGTGCTCTTCTTCCCTCATTCTTGATCTCCGTCACTTCCTGTGGAGGTCTCGGGCTGCACGAGGATGTCTTCTCTCACCCGCGGTCAGTGAAAGTCCCAAGCAAGTCCGGGTGTGGGCACGAGCGGCCGCATCGCTCCTGCATGCCAAGCAAGGGGACTGTTAAGTCTTCTATGGAACAAAGAAGCGGATCTGGTGGGGACTAACCTAAACAAACTCATTCTAGAGAAGCTTTTGTCACCTGGGCATTCCTAATGCTGCCATTATTGTTAGAGGAACAACCGAACTCCAAGTCATGTTCAAGCCGTCAGGAAACCATGATTTATCAAAAAAAATAACATTTTGCTTCTCGTAAAGAAAACCCGCTAAAATCGGAAAACCAATAAATATCGCGAATAAAACTTGCAGTCGTGGCGACCCACTCGTGCACATCTCTGTTTCTAGCCGACGTGAAGGCAGCGAAAACAAAATATTTATTGCATCAGTCGGTGAAGTTTGCTATAGGGATTGTCAGTTTTTTAGGGAATGACGCGCCGTATTTGTATAAACACAAATGTGCGTACAAGAAGCGTCTACTCACATTGCATGTCCTGCTGTGCAGTCATGCTCAGTCCTCATTGTTTTCCATCAGATTATCTTCCTTCAAATGAGCCATTATCAACAACGTCGATAGGTTCGCAGTTCCTGATGCATTGTAATAACATGCGATACCGAGCGCTCGATTGCGCTGCGTCTGTTACACTATAGCATTCTCGACCGTAAATAACAATCAGTTACACTAGCTGATGCTTGCAATAAATTGAAGGAAGGTTCGCATCAAATTATAATAACGCGTTTAGCGTATAACAATGACACTTAAATTAGAACGAAGCCTGCAGCAAATTGCAATGGCGCTTGCAGTAAATTGCAATAGCGCCTTATTCTATTACAATGCCAAAAAAATAATGCCTTGAATCAAGCCCCTGGCCTACTACATACGAGTATATATAACGCGAAGGAGGTTGTGTCGAGCTCAGCCCTCTCGGCAAAGAGCGAATGTCATCACCACAGATTTCGAAATAAACTTTTTTTTATTATATTTGAATTTCGTTATTATTTTCTATATAGCATATATCCAATCTTACATAGATTATATTCATCCATACAATTGAATTTTTCTCCACTACGTTTTCGGGCGTTCTCTGTTGCAGTTTTTTCTTAATGCGTATCCCTAGCTGGCTCTGATGCTGAGCACGTACTTTTTGGTCGAAGATTTAAATGAATATTTCATTTGTGCCTTGAAATTCATCAACTAATTATATCAACTCGTGATCACTATACCTCGTCCTTTTAATAACGAGGTTCGGTGCACTACAATAAATATTTATACTAGTTATCAAACATTGTTAGTGCGGTAAATATTTTCAGGTTTAAGGCCTAATTGAATGACTGCTCGTGTTCGGCGTGTTCTTCTGTTCTGGTTTATGGTTTCGCTAGCGACGAATTCGATTTTTGCACGCCTCGATGACCGTCGTTTGAAACCCGGTGAAGTTTTGCCGCTGCTTCTATCGTATAGAAATCACCGCTTTGAGACCCACATAAAAATTAGAGCGGTATCAATGGCGGCCGACCGTGGTCCTCTCGCTGGCCACCTAAAGGTCGCTTATGATTTTAAACTGAGAGGAGGCACGCCTAGCATTTCACCAGCAGTCGTGACGCGGGTCGTTGGCAGTTACAAAACCAACGCGTTTTCCAAACGATGAAAAACGCATCCGATCCGCCGCCCGCAGTCGATCCATTGTTTCCGAAGCCTCCTGTTTTTAATTAGCTGATCTTATGGCATGGCTTTAGAACTGACCAAAGAAAAACTCGGGCTTTTGTATAGTTAATTTTTTTTTATAAAATTTCGCTGTTTACTTGTGTTAATTGCTTACTGAACACGGTATTATAAATTATTCATGCACGAGTTGATTTAACGAGCTCTCCTGAACGTGATGGTAGCCAATCAACTTCCTTACGTGACCTCGACGTGACGGCAGCAAATCAACTTCCGCTTCTTAAACACACTAAGCAAGCTCCTTAAACAGACTTTAATATTGACACTATCGTGCTGCCGAGCACAGCGATAGCGGCCTGAGCGGTGCTCTTGGAAATACAACGTCTGGACGTCTTTGGTTTAGCAGGATGTGTCTTGTCCGTTCCTGAGAAGGGAGACCTCACTCAATCCCACTCTACCATTCCTCCGCTCCATCATTCTAACTCCGCATCATTGCTCCGTTCCACAGTCATTCCTCCTCTCCACCTGCATTACCCCTCCCTACCTTCATTCCCCTCCCCACCTTTATTCCGCCTCCCCACCTTCATTCCGCCTCCCCACCTTTATTCCGCCTCCCCACCTTCATTCCCCATCCTCATCTTCATTCCGCCTTCCTACCTTCATTCCCCTCCCCTCCTTCATTCCGCCTCCCCATGCACCTTCATTCCGCCTTCCCACCTTCATTCCGCCTCTCCACCTCCGCCTCTCTACCTTTCTTCACCTTTTCCGTCTTCATTCCTTTTTGCATGTTCATCCTTCATCCTCCTCTAAAACTTTATCTCCACCTCTCCACCACATCACGTCCTCTCCCCATCTTCATCCTTTATTCTACAACTCCACCATAATTTCAGCACTTCATGACACGTCGGCATTGTAAGGGGCGCAGGAAGGCACGATCAATAAGCCAATATTTCTTCATAATGTTAAAGTATCGTTAACTGATGTGCGCGTTCCTTTATAAAGTGTTTATATTTGTTTGGTTTCAAAATTTCAACTATGCTCAAGGTACGAAGATTCAGGCAGTTTTTCAATTCTCCTATATATAGCCCTTCGCAAAACTGGAGCAATGCAAGGCTCATCATCACATGTAGCGGCCCCGCGACCAGTTTACATTGTTACGGCTCAGTTCAAGCGTCTGATGCATTTGTGGGAACTTAGTTAAGTAAATTCAACTCGCATGCTTAGCATAAAACGAACCGCATACGCTCATGCCTGGGGAGACCAGCGGGCGCCTGGACTCCTGAGGGCGCCACGAAGGGAAAGTTGAAACATGAACCTTGGGGAGCGCCGAGTCTGCTTTTTCAAATGACAAGAAAAAAAGCGTGAAAATTTCAGTTGTCCTTCCGCTTCGAACGCAATGCACTGCTGCTGGAGTTCATTTGCAAGTGGACCCCTGCTACTTTTATGAAGTCCGTGCAAGTTGAGTTACTAAGTACATCCCGCCACCTTAGTGATGTAGATGTTTTTAAGATTGTCTGAAGGTCTTTAGACGAAATAGTTGTAGGCTAACGTTAACTTTCAAGTGAATTTGGCATGATAATTCTTATTACATTATCATAAAAGACATTGTGCGATCTCTATAGTCACCTTGCGTTTCTAGTTCCTGAAGTGAGCTCCTCAGTGCTCGTTAGTTTCGTGACCTTGTCATTATCTGGATGAGGCAATTAGGTTCGTATGCAACGTCTCTTTTCGACCGCTTATGTGCGCTGGATCCACAGTGGCGATTGTCATTTTATTTCTTACGTGAACCTCCCGTGAACCTCACGTAAATCCTTGAACTGAACAACCCGACTCCTTCGGTCTCGAGGGAGTCTTTGCTGAACTGTTGGCAATATCAAAGTGTATCGTGCCGCTAAGATATTTGGTCGGTTCTTACTTGCCTGGAATGGTCTTGGGTGCTACGAGAGAGTCATAGTTGCTAAAAAAATGGCAATATTTTCATTGTTAAAAATACTATTACTGTGAACGTTTTTGCGTTTAAATTAGAAACTGCTGCTATTTTGCTGCTCAGCAAGCACAGGTGTGCTTGCGTGGCATTGATGGTAAACGGTATATATATGGGCACGGCAGTGATGTGGGCACGGCAGTGATGTGGGCACGGCAGTGATGTGGGCACGGCAGTGATGCTGTCTCTTATACACATCTAGATGTGTATAAGAGACAGGTGCACAGCTGTCCACAACACTCGTGATGTCGGGTGCACAGCTGTCCACAACACTCGTGATGTCGGGTGTACAGCTGTCCACAACACTCGTGATGTTGGGTGTACAGCTGACCACAACACTCGTGATGTCGGGTGTACAGCTGGCCACAACACTCGTGATGTCGGGTGTACAGCTGTCCACAACACTCGTGATGTTGGGTGTACAGCTGACCATAACACTCGTGATGTCGGGTGTATAGCTGCCACAACACTCGTGATGTCGGGTGTACAGCTGTCCACAGCACGCGTGTGATGTCGGGTGCACAGCTGGCCACAACACTCGTGATGTCGGGTGCACAGCTGGCTGCAACGTGTGAGGTCGACATCACTTTACGTCACGGGAAATTCTGTTGAATTAATGAGCGTTGAAACTGAGACGGGGCAGTTAATCCTGGAGACCTTCAAGAGACGACTGGGTGCGTTTTCGAGCCAAATTAAGGATTGTCCGCCTCTGCCCCACTCCTATCAAGAAGCAGCGAGCAACATTATCTCTCTTCAGCTTACCCAACTACTGCAGACGTTCGTCAGTTACGTTCTACGTTGCCTTAGCTAGGGAATGCTGAGCAACGCATGGGAATGGTGAGTAAACTGTACATATTGACTTCAGGGTGCACAGCATCCGAGTTCCCCCGACATGTTATGTGTCAGCATCTAATTTCATGTCCTTTTGTATGCACAATGCCAACGTATGCCCCATGGGAACTGATCCTGCTTATGCGAAGGTCGAGTGCTCTCTGGATTCATTTTATTGTTCGAATTTGATAGACTTTTTCTTTGTTCTTTGTTATTTTTCGACCCCACCGCCTCCATTAAGCTTTTTAACAACATCGTCTTGCAACAGCTCCACACCGGAAGTTTGTATAAATACGAAGATATCCCAGCTGCACCCCCTTGCTTAGGTTTGGCCAATGCGCTGTGCGTTGTCTGGGTCTTTGTCGTGCCTTGTCTTGGTGGGGAGAAGGCATTCCTGCCGGTACTAGGAGGGCTGCCACTCCTGCCAATACCAGGAGGGCTGCCATTCCTGCCGGTATCAGGAGGGCTGCCACTCCTGCCAGTACTAGGAGGGCTGCAACTCCTGCCAGTACTAGGAGGGCTGCCACTCCTGCCGATACTAGGAGGGCTGCCACTAATGCCGGTACTAGGAGGGCTGCCACTCCTGCCAGTACTAGGAGGGCTGCCAATCTTGCCGATACTAGGAGGGCTGCCAATCTTACCGGTACCAGGAGGGCTGCCACTAATGCCGGTACTAGGAGGGCTGCCAATCTTGCCAGTACTAGGAGGGCTGCCACTCTTGCCGGTACTAGTGGTGCTGCCAATCCTGCCGGTACTAGGAAGGCTGCCACTCCTAGGAATGGCGGGCGCGCTTGGCTCGCGGTCACTGCACCGGAACTGCTTATTTTCGCCGCCAGCGCCCTCGACTCCTGACCTTCACGGCTGCTCCTCCATCTTGGTCTCTTGAGATCAATTGTTACAGGTTTACTGCAGTTACAGGTTCACTGCAGCTGCATTACCACTGCAGTTACAGGTTCACTGCAGCTAATGCCTCACTGCAGTTATAGGTTCACTGCAGCTACATTACCACTGCAGTTACAGGTTCATTGCAGCTGCATTACCATTGCAGTTACAGGTTCACTGCAGTTACAGGTTCACTGCAGCTACATTACCACTGCAGTCACGGCGTCACTGCAATTACGGCACAACGTGATCTTTCGGAGCCTTCCTGCATTTCACGGTCGTCCCAGAATTGCTCATGACGACAGTTTCATTCCCCATTCATTGTTCGCAAGCGCCAACCTTCAAGTTGCGGAGTCGCGGATCTTATACGACCACCTTGTGAAACGAACGAACTTGATTTCTGTCAATTTAAATAGTAAGAAAGTAGAAAGTATCGCGTCTTGCTTACAAATACGCAGTCAGGAATTATAGTCTGATCATGGACGTTAGAGCACTTTTTCTTCCACAGCTTGAATATGAATCAAACGCAAGGAGAGAACTAGCTACGACCCCAGACGTTGTAAGTTGAGGTATGCTTTAGTTTCTTTCACAAATATGCAAAAAATCTCTGAAAATGTTCTGATTAATCAATTCTTTATTAAATCTAATTGATGATATCTCATCTCATTTCCGTCGATTAACAATGAAGTTACACGTTTGGAATAAGACTCGCACCGTTGCTTAACGTTGTTTAAATCATGGTCCTATAAGCTTTATATTAATTATTATATAGGGTTAAAACAGGTTTTCTTATTTTAGAAACTCGGTTCTGAATAATGTCTGACCAACCGCTAATTTGCGCGTATAGCCACAAATACCAACCTCTGCTTTTCACCGGACTAATTCTGTGAAAAGCAGTTGTACGTAGATGAGAAATATGTATATACTCGTATCAATTCTGTATCAAAAATTCCGGTCTGATTCACATGCTGCATTCCACGTAAGGCACACGATGCGGTTCGCTGGGTCTGAACTTCTATGATTCGCGGGTTCCCACGCTGGCGCGGGCAGAACTGTTGCGTGTTGAAGGGATGTTGCGTCGCCTCGCACGCTAATTGTTGCGCCTTCAATACCCCATACCCAACAAAAGGGAGTCGAGAATTTGGTGAATGCTATTTCTTTAGACACTCCGCTTTCCAGCGTGCATATATAAGTTACCAGAAATAAATTTACAAAAGCAAAACATAGTTTCTGATATTAGACCAGACGTGAAAGAATTAATATAAAATCGATCAATCAAATGTTAGTATGTGAAACAGAACTAACGATATTTTGAACAATTTGCTATGCGGACAATGAAGATTTAAGCGTTGAAAATGTTATGCCATTTGTCATATCTTTCTTTGTTCCATGGACCGCCGTGTTCTTTACCGTAAACAGTGTACACAGTTCAGAGAAAACATTTCATTGCACACACTGTTCTTTGTACGCAGCACAGTGTACATGTGCACCAGCTCACTTGCCTGAGAACTTTCGACGCGTTATGTTCTCAAGTCAGAATTTTGGCTCAAATTCACTCGCTAGACGAGGTTCTATGCTCAAGTCAAGTTCTATCACTAGTGAATAAATAATTCAAATGAGTCGAATCGCTCTTGAATCATAATTTGTTCCTCATACGAGATAAATACAGTTTATTGAAACACAAGCATCAGATGTATATTTGGGGTACTGACTAGCGCGTCAAGTTAATGCTGACAATCCTTGACTCTGAAACAACCAAATCCGTATAAATAATTCACATTTCATGCTAAGGAAAAGCTATGTTAGTCGTTGCTAGGTCTTCACCCTGTTTCATGTGGACTTTGATTATATTATCAGCACGTACAGAACCTGTCACTTTCACCGCAGCCTCAACAGCTCCGCGGCACTTCATCCTCGATGCGTTTTATTACCGACACTTATGTTTAATTGTGGTGCTCATTAGAAATTCTCATCCGGGTATTGCAAATTCTCTTGATGCCAATTATATAGTATAAGTAATAACAATCTCTCAGATATCTTCGCCTTATTTTTCAGTTTTTTTTTTCGCACCAGTCACGTATTCATGAACTAAACGCCTTTTACTTGAGGCAATTCATTTTGCGTATTTTCCTTATTTCACTCCGGATATTGTTGAAATTTGATTCACACGTATTGGAAGTTGATTTTATTGGGTCGAGGTTTGATTTTCTAGCGCCGCTAGTTGCAGTGCACGCATGGCACCAAAGGACCTTATGTTTCATATAATTTCCACCTTCTCGTTGTTTCGTCAGCAAACCTTGCAGGTCGTAAAAAATATTCACGGCCTTAGTGTGAATAAGGATCATCAACTCGCTTTTATCCTCCGTCTGGCAATGAAAGTCGAGTTTAAGTTTACCGTAAACTTCCGGTCACCGTACCCTCGCTGCCTAGTCTACCAGCTTGAAGATGCTGTTGCTGCTTTCTATTTTGACGCCGAAAATGAATGGGCAAAGAAGGCAGTCTCCAGCCTACCTCGTCCTTTCACTTTCACTTCATTGAAGAACTATGAATTTCTTCATTCGTATCTCCCGTATAAAATAATCGCACGCAAATATTTAGCTACTGAACCACTGTCTACGACTGTACCCTTATAATTCCAGCATAGTTTTTACCTTAACTGGCTAATTGATCATAATAATGACAGAAAAAAATGAGCTTCCACTGTAACCGAAGCGCCACCTTTCATTACAGCTCTTCTCACCAAGTCAAACTTTTTTTTTCTGAAGCGCTAGAAAACTCTCGATGTATATACCACTTCAACTAATGTTCATCAGACCATGAAAGCTCTAAATAATAACTATTCATTGTTAGTTTCCCGTGAAAGCATATGTATATAACTGTCGCAGATTTTCTAATAAACGAATCTTAAAAGAAAATAAACACATTACAGAAATCGAATCATTTTCTAATTCTAGATCCTCGTCTTTTTACCGATGATGTTTCCTCGTATTTTTTATAATCAGTTAATGTGTATGAAATGTTTGCGCTGATCTTGCATCGAGCACGTAACACCAATGCTGGAAAGCACATTATTTGTTGCCTGCACTGTTTGGTTTTATACGTACTTCTTCGTAGGGTTCCCGAGCAACGCTGGTGAGTCTACTAAACAAATAATGAATGATAGAGGAATTCGAGGGATGAATGGTTCCCTTGTCAACCTTCACAAGGTTGATAAGGGAACTAAATCCCACGATGTAAAAGAGGGTTTTCAGAACTTAGCGTTAGACGCAGCTAGCATATGACAAACTTGATGACAGCGTAACCTCAACCCAACGGCTAAACTTCAAACAAAACTTGCTCGATATGAATAAGTATAATTAAGCATTATGCTTTCAACACGAAAAATTATAAACTTGTAAATGCTAAATTGTCACGATGGCTTATATATGCTAAGCTCCAATACCTCGCTCGGTGTTATCGCCTGCAGTTTTTATTGTTACAGACGTTGGTAGTACATCGGGGAATGTATGGAAAATATTGAGATAATTTTCTCGTTGTGTTTCCCAAATTTGTTTCTTGAAAGCAAACATTTTCAGTTGTCCTAAGATGACCTTGTATAAAAGATTGCTTGAGCTCATGCACAGTTGTCCTAGGATGACCTCGCATGAGGCGCTGCTTGAGCTCGTTGCCACCAAGTGGTAGTGTGCAGCAGCGCTTGTTCGACTGATTCTCTGCCCCCTCTCGATGGTGCATCTTGATATTAATGTTCATGTTGACGGTACACGCAGACGTTACTGATGTGCATGGATGATGCACGAAGTAGGTGCTCATGCGCAAGAAAGGCTCACGATGTACACAGACGGTGCTCATGCGCATGAACGGCTCACGATGCACACAGACGGTGCTCATGCGCATGAAGGGCTCACGATGCACACAGATGGTGCTAATGTGCATGAAAGGCTCACGATGCACACAGACGGTGCTCATGTGCATGAAGGGCTCACGATGCACACAGACGGTGCTCATGTGCATGAAAGGCTCACGATGCACACAGACGGTGCTCATGTGCATGAAAGGCTCACGATGCACACAGACGGTGCTCATGTGCATGAAAGGCTCACGATGCACACAGACGGTGCTCATGTGCATGAAAGGCTCACGATGCACACAGACGGTGCTCATGTGCATGAAAGGCTCACGATGCACACAGACGGTGCTCATGTGCATGAAAGGCTCACGATGCACACAGACGGTGCTCATGTGCATGAAAGGCTCACGATGCACACAGACGGTGCTCATGTGCATGAAAGGCTCACGATGCACACAGACGGTGCTCATGTGCATGAAAGGCTCACGATGCACACAGACGGTGCTCATGTGCATGAAAGGCTCACGATGCACACAGACGGTGCTCATGTGCATGAAAGGCTCACGATGCACACAGACGGTGCTCATGTGCATGAAAGGCTCACGNGGGTGAGCGTGGCATGAGGGTGAGTGTGGCGTGTGGGTGAGCGTGGCATGAGGGTGAGCGTGGCATGAGGGTGAGCGTGGCATGAGGGTGAGCGTGGCATGAGGGTGAGCGTGGCGTGAGGGTGAGCGTGGCATGAGGGTGAGCGTGGCATGAGGGTGAGCGTGGCATGAGGGTGAGCATGGCGTGAGGGTCATATCATGCCACGCTCATCACGATATGAGAATGATTTAAGTAGATCGGTAATCTGCATTTTTATTTTGTTGTAATAAATTGGTTCCATCTATTAATGCATGCGCTCGTGTATTATATTACAATTATTATTACTACTAATTTTTTGAGTGATCTCCAACTGGGTTAGCGCTTCTCCTGTCTTTAAAATTTTAAATGCACCATCCCATTTAACAGACAGATTTGTTAACGTTCCAGGTTCATTTGACAAGGCCGCTCATGCCTCACAATTGCAGTAAATTTATGTTGTTGGTACGCCTTGAATCACCTTTCTAATTTAGTAGTTCATATAGCAATAACATTAAGAGAGAGCTGACCCGTCGAGAAAATGAGTCATTGTCTGCAAGCATTTTTCTTACTGATTTACTGGTAGACGCTTGAATTAAATTTAATTATGTAACTGTTGTCGCTGCTTTAAAACGTAGTCCCACACCTTGATGGGTTTATGTTATGAGCGCTGGGGTTATATTTACGCTCACGACCCCTGATCAGGCTTCTTATTTCACATGCTTTATTAAACAGATGCCGCTTCGCTGGGAACTGGTTGACCTTGTTAAATGTATCCGCGATTCATGAAATAAAACATTAAACTGTAGAGTAATGTCGCAAACTATGTGGACGCCATATTACCCCTTTTCTTGTGGTTACTGCTGTTCGAAATTTCGGTCATTTGTTCTGGTAAAATAATTGGTGGTAAGAGACACGAATACGGCTCTAATTTCTAATTAAGTTTTGGCGTTTTTTCGACATCTTGCTCCATCAGTCGCCATGCTGTACTGCGCCAAATACTCAACAGTCACCATACCTGAAATATTCCAGATTATTAGGTCTACATCTTAGACGTCGAACTTAATACATAAATTGCTAGCGCGAAATCGTGCCAATTGGTGTTGTGATGTCGCGATTAATGCTGTAAAACACAAAAAAACCACAATATTAATAATAATAATAATGATAATAACGTACCGTTTCAAGACAGGGCGAACGATTGATCATAGGCGTGGCAGGTGTTCAACAGGAGCTCCTGCTTGTGTGTTGTTCAGTGTTACTCTGACGCGACTATCGCGTGGTGACGAAGTCGTGTCGTGTTCATCAGCTTTTCAAGCAAAAAATCTATCGACTTAAAGGGGTTAGACAGAATAAGGGAAACACCTGAGAAATCCATTAAATATATTTTAGTTTGGTGCAAAGCATGTTTCTTCATGTGAACCTTTTGCGACAATTTCAGCCTCGATACTCCGAGGTATTGATTCATAAAATTTATGAATTGTATGGAAAGGAATTTTAACCCATTCTTCAGTTAAAACTCCCTCCAGCTCTTTTAAAGATGATGGCGATAATATTCGATAATATTCAGGTCTGGTGGCCAAATCAGATGCTCAACTTCATTAGTGTTCCTCGTGCCATTTTTTTAACAATTCCAGCTGTATGCATCGTGGCATTATCATCTTGAAAGATGGCGTTTCCCTCCGGAAACAGTGCTTGAACCATTGGATGAACCATTCCTCCAAAATTCCTTAATAGTCACGGCTGTTAATTCTTCCATGGGAGAGAAATCATTGGTCCACCGGATTTACAAGAAATAACACTCCAGAACATTACAGATCCCCCGCCATGTTTTATGGTTGGCAGGAGGCAGTCGGGATTAAATGAATCTTTTGACTGTCTTTAAACGTAAATTCAGCCAGAGGTAGGTAATAAGGTATACGATGATTCGTCAGAGAAAATCACATTTTTTCACTGCTCGAAGGACCAATTCTGGAGGTTTTTTATCACTCAAAACATTTGAAGCATTTGAAGTTGAAACCAGAATAATAGAATAGGTTTTCTAATTACAGCTCTTCCATAGAATCTAAATTTGTGCAGCTCTCGGCGAACAGTCTTTGTGGAAACTGGGTTCTGCAGGTGTCCATTGAGGGCAGCAGTAATTTTTAACAGCCGTACGGTCTTGCGATTGTCCATCGCAATTCGATTTAGCTACCGATGGTCTTTCTCGGAAAACTTCGACTTTCAGCCAGACCTGTGCTTTGCTAAGGACGTTTTTCCTTCTCTTTCAAAAGCAGTCATTCCTTTTGAGACAGTACCTCTAAAAACGTCAAGCATTCGGAAAGTTTCTATCACACTAGCAACTGAAATACGGGCACCAACAATTTGGCCTCTTTAAAAGTCAGAGAAGTTTGCCATTTATGGGTTATAGAAACAAAAATTTACTAAACGTATCTGTGCAAGAATAAAATATCAATTAGCAGCAGCAATAACCAAAAAAATATAAAAATATATCCCGTTTTCATTGTTATAACATGTTCAAAAATGACGATGTTAAAATGTCAGGCGTTTCCCTTATTTTGTCTTAACCCATGTAGGTGTATTTTAGCAAAGAAGAACAAAGAAAGTATTATTTACAGAATAGAAAAAACCTTAATCAATATTATCTGAATCTTGCTTCACGTTACACCGCGTGCCTAATGAGCATTAAGTTGTAACTCGCGTTACCCACTGCAGTTCGTGCAAGGGGAATGGTTCTCTTTGACCATTGTTCACATCAAAGTTATTGTTTATTTTAGCGAATAATGTACAAGCGTCGACCACTATTGTGGCGCATGGTGATGAATGGGTGGAATTGTTGTTGCTGTAAAGGTGAGCATTTCGCCCTTTTTAGATTCATTGGCGCGTTGTTTTGATGTTGGAATGTTGATATTGTTGGTGATCATGCCTAAATAATGGATGTACTTCTCTTCTTGCCATGATGTGTGTGGCGTGTGAGAATCGTTCCTTGTTCCGAGATGCGCCCGCATGTTTTGCCAACACAACCCGCTACTTTATTACACGGTATTGCCGAATTAGCGCTGGCTAATGGTAGATTATAAATCGGCCGCCTGAGATCCCTGATGGGGTAGACAAGAGTGCCGGATGATGCGGGAACGTCTTAGTTGTTAGAGCCCGTGACCTTCGTTTCGCTGGGAATTATCACACCAATTGTTTCAAGTTCTTTATTCAACTTTATCAAGTTCCGAATAACATGCATCTTATTTTGGTGTTTATCAAATTCGAAACATTAGAAATTCGGAACCCCTGCCTTTTTTGCATCCAGTGCATGTTTTGCCTCAGTTGAATCCGTTTGGGTCGAATCCATAGCACCTGTTTTTGTTGACATCGTTTCCTATTGTCATCGTTTACTGTTGCCATTGTGTCGACAGCAAGTATTCGTATTTGTGCATTTTTCGTCCCTTTCATCAAGGTTGTTATTTCCAAATGATTGGATACAGTCTTCTTGTATGTACTGCGTAATTGTATTTTTTTGTATATTTAAGTCCTTTTCAGTTGCTTGGAGTCTGCGTCACCCTCATGCAGGTACGTTAGCTATTAAGAAAATCTCCTCGGAACTTTCCACGCAGCTTTGGTGAGTCTCGGAACGACGACAAAGAGTGCAGTGGCTTCATTCATGACAATTCATTCTATCATTCACAAATTTTTTACATTATTTCAAATTCCATAGCTCCTCTTAATATGCTAGCTATTAATTTAATCTGGCAATAATTTGGTGCCAATGCGTGGATCGAATCTACAAGGAGATCTACTTAAAATTCGACGATATGTGATGAATTCGAAGGTCCAGAAGACCTTCTAATTCATTCCTAACAATCACTCTTAGCAAATGGCGTCAAAAAACATTGATTAAGAGTTTATTTTACTGAAACAACGTTTAATCAACGCTATATCAACGTCAAACGCCTGGTGGTGTTCGAGTCCTGAATACACAAGTATAACTTATTTTTGATTCGCAGACCACGACTCCGATGGCGAGGCATCGAGTCACTACGAGGCCATCTATGAGGCCATCAACGAGCAGCAACATCAAAACCACATCCATAAGCCGCGCTCTCCTGGAGGTCAGAGAAAACCCGTTAAAATTGATGCGTTAAATCAACTTGATGCTTCGAATCAACTTGATACTTTAAAGCAAATTTTTGTATCCATTACGCGAATTTTATACGCATGGGTCCGGGCAATTTATTTGATCAAAAATCGTGGTTTGGTTTGCAGATAACGGCCAAAGTACGATTACCGAGGCGGTCAACGAGGACGAGGAAGCGTGCAGAGACGATGACGACTCCTTCGACTCTGATTGCTCAGACGAGGCTTACTCCAGACTGCATCCTCAGGTCTCTGTTGTTCATTCAATGTTTTTATTCTTTCCTATTATTCATTCATTCCTATTGTTCATTCATTCATATTATTCATTACTTCCTATTATTCATTTAACGCGTTGTTTTTCGAATTATTTATTTTTGTTCTGCCATGCTAAACCTGATTCATTCCATATTTACTTGCCACATTTCTAATAATTTTTCAATCAAGCACTACATTTCATGGTTCAGCCTCATTAATTTATTTTATATGTGTGTAGTATTTAGTGTCTATGCCTCAAATGCTTCATTATTTTAAATAACTTCATGTCCTTCACTCAATACTACCGAAAAACTATTTCTAAAGTCATGCTTTCTTAATAGATGACATTAATCCTACTCTGATTGTTCGTAATTCCAGTGCCTGGAGGAGAGTTTGTACTCGAGCAACAGCTTGGAGCGTCAGGAGTCCCAGGGCTCGTCTGACTTGCCCTTCGCAACGTCAGGGCCGACGTACCAGCGTCAGAGCAGTCTGGGTTCGGCGACGTCTGGGACGCAGAGCATCACCAAAATTGCGGAGGCAGCGAACATAGGAATGCAGAAGCTGAAGCGTAATTGGTCACAGACCAAAACCGAAGTCAAGACTGGCCTTAATAAAATGAAGAAGAAGAACAATGCGCCACTTGCTTTTGATGGTCGCAGTATTGAAAGTAAGCGCCAATTGATTTGACATTCTAACTTAGGCTACTAATAAGTAACCTTCTTTATGTTGAGGATCATCTTAAGTCTATCGGTACAGCGATTGTCTAGGACTGAAGAAGTATTTTATGCTGTACAAATTTTTCTCTACGTTGAGAATTTTAAATGTGTACCGTTCTGGTCTAGTACCGTTCTGGTACTAGACCGTTCTGGTCTAGTAAGTCACACTGTTCTGGTCTAGTAAGTCACACCGTTCTGGTCTAGTAAGTCACGCCGTTTTGGTCTAGTATCTACACAGATTTTTACTAATAATTTTAATCTATCTTTATCTCAACAGACATCTACAACGACGCTTCACCCACTAGTGAAGACAAACGCAAGTGGTCGTTCAAGAACCATTTTGTTCGGAGAAAGTCAACCACATCTCTAATTTCTTCGGGCCAGTCTTTGAGTTTCGTTCCTGACGACAGAGAGAAAGAAACGGCTACTTTCTACCTCACCCTCACCATAGAGACCGACAAGCGGGATGCCGCTTTGGCGGCTGCGGCGGCTGAGGCATCCCATCGCCTCAAAGGAATGGGCTTAAGAGACGTGGACCTCAGGAATATGGACATAAAGAACATGGAAATCCTCAAGGGCGTCGACGGCAATGACCTAAAGAGCGTGCTGGGTTTAGGCAGAGTTGCAAGCGTTGGAGTTGTCCAGCGACCAAAAAGCTACTCCGGCTACGCAGATCATAGTCATGGCAAGTCGGCAGGAGTTGGTAGAGGACGACCGAAGAGTTCCCAAAAATGTGCCTCCAATCCACGCCCTGTGAGGCCTAAAAATGCCCCGCCTGCGCCTCCTTCAGGTAAGTTTTCTACCCTCTTCCTTCGTTTAAAGTTACTGATAACTTTACGCTCAATTGACTGTGCAAGCGATTGTAATATATTGAAGTATAAATGTTTTCTGTACTGCCTTGCAAACTTTTTAGCACAATTCATGATCATCGTCCTACCGAAATCTCATGACCCTGAATTGACAGTGAAATTTAACTTACGACACAGTTACGCGTATGCCAACATGCAGTCTCGTGCATTTATGCATGTTGAAACGTTTAAAAACATTGCTGTGGAAGTGATAGAGCGATCAATTCCAAAGTCTGAGTCACTGATAATGGCGCTTGATTTTGTCTAATTTTTTGGCAGATTCCTTTATCGGTGTTCTGCCCTCTAATGTTATTTATATACGTTCCAGATTACTCAGAGAGCGACGACGGCCGCTCACCCGACGGCCAAGATTTGTCCAAAGACAAGCTGGCCCTTCGGCTCAACCAACTACTGTCCGCTGGCCCTACACGTCCTCAAGGCAGAAAAATTCTACGCTCCTCTGTCGGTTCCAGCAGCGAATCCTCGCCCGTTCCTTTACTCCTCACTCCTGATCATTCCCCAACTAGCCCAATTTCCGAGGCATTTAAGCAATCGTGCCTATCTCAGCCCAGCACATCGAGAAACTTAAGAAGCCCTTCGCCAACCTCATCGCGAGGTTCTACGCTTCCTAATCTAAATAAATACTCATTAAAGGCTAGCAGGTCGTGTGACGATCTTAACGTCGATGACACAAATGGTAGCTCAAGGTTAACGGATGAAATGGCTCCCGGTGTCTGCCGCAATTTACCAAAAACTCGATGCTCTCCGATTGAGACTTACCGTCCCTCTTCTGAAGTTGCATCAGTTCCCCCTCCACTGCCCGCTAGGCCCTACGGGCAACAAAAATATAAAAAATCGGGGCAAGGTGACTCTGGTTCTCTCTCAAGTACACCAACGTCACCTGTGCATACGACAGTTCCGCAACATTTTAATGACGTCGATAGAAGAGACCAACTTGACTTTTCTAAAGACGCCGGCATGTCTCACGCTAGAGATGAACCCACTTATATAAGCTCACACTTTGCGGATGAGCCTCTGTACCAGTTTTACACTGCGAGCGTGATGGAGCGAGCGACCTATCGTCAGGGAGAGTGCAGCAGTGAAGACGACTATGAGGTGAGACACGCTCATTTTCATACCATTTTTATTGGGCTGAATTTCCCATTCACACACCGTGCTTGTAGTTTTAGTCACGCCATGCTTGTTGTACGAGTATCATTCTTTAATCAACCACTATTCATCCTTCTTGGCCATGTCCAACTTGGTCTTGGCCCTGTCCAACTTGGTCTTGGCCATGTCCAACTTGGTCTTGGCCCTCCGATGAGTTGATCATTCACGTGGCGGTGCTCGTGCCCAGGTGATCAACGATGGCAGCGGCGGAGCGGCGGTTATGGCGGCTCTGCCGCGCCCCACGGCCATGGAGATCGTAACGCCGGCGGACGGCAGGAGGACCTTGTGGTGCGAGCTCCAAGAAGTCGTCAGCTCCGGCGTCCTCAGTAAGCGCCTCGTGCAAACCTCTTGCATCGAGCAAATAGATCACTGCAGTAGACGTAGTGCTTTGATTGACATATGTTTGAACATTTGGTATTAAATTAATTTCATCGCTTGGAGTTTGAATCTCATTTATTTTTAACGATTTCTTTGAGGAATCCTGGTAACGTTAATACGTGTCGCGTTTAGATTATGATTGTGTTTGTAGACACGTTGACGAGCGGACAGAGGAAGGTTCAGGAGGCGATGTTTGAGGTGATCACTTCAGAAGCTTCGTATCTGAAGAGCCTGGATGTGTTGGTGTCGCACTTCCTGAACTGTCCAGCCTTCGCTTCAGAGGCTGTCATCTCGAAGCGAGAGAAAAATATTCTCTTCTCTGATATCCTACCAGGTGTGTATCCTTCTCTTTATCCTCCTACAGATGGATGCAATAATTTTTATCACAAGTTGCAATTAATCAAATGGAATTCGTCGCATGTTGCGTCCAATTTTTTTTTTTATATATTTTTTGCACTCAGATGTATCAACTAAAACTAAAACCACGTTTATCCAAGCATGAATTAACAAATATGATTCAATTTATAAATCTGTTTAATTTCCCTGCAAACGTCTTTCGAACAATTTTTTCCTGCCATGCTATGAAGGACGATAAATGAAACTCTGTTACATGTACTACGCTGTATTAAACACGTTTTTTCTCCTGCAGTAAAGCGTTGCTCAGAAGCCTTCCTCGCTGACCTGGAAAAACGCTGGCAAGAGTCGGCGATGATCAGCACCATAGCGGACATTGTCCTCAAACACGCTGGTTCCACCTTCGGGGTCTACGTGAAGTACTGCAGCAACCAAATATACCAGGACCGCATGCTTAAGACGCTCAAGTAGGTCCCGGGAAAACTTGAACAATTGTAGGGATGTTTATGAGGTTACTATAGGGTACGCTGAAAGGATGCATGCTTGGGTGCAGGAATCGGTCAATGGTAGCGACAATTCTTGGCACAAATATGGAGCTTATGGCCGCACCAGTATATAACGTGAACCTTCCTGGTTTTCAAAGCTCCGCATTGCCGTGAAAAGTGACATTTTCTGTGATATTGCCAGATGATCACAGCGCTGGCTGTTATCCATTTCATTGTCATTCACTTTATCTTTAGAATGAGAATAAGAAGCATTTTTTAATAAGATACCGTTTAAAATCAGTACGTGAAATTGAAAATCTAAGTCCGTTTTGTTTTTTGTACCAGGGAGAACAACCCCCGCTTCCTGGAGGTGCTCACCGACCTCGAGTCTTCCCCCAAGTGCCAGAGCCTCGCGATGCACTCCTTCCTGATGTTGCCTATGCAGCGCATCACTCGACTGCCGCTGCTGCTCGATGCCATCTTCCACAGACTGGAGCAAGGCTCTCCGCACTGGCATGAGTGCAACCTTGCGCTCGCCACACTTAACAAGGTACTTGGGCCTCTCGGGTACTTTGGCATTTTTGGGTACTTGGGGCATTTTTGGGTACTTGGCATCTCGGGTACTTGGCCTTTTTGGGTATTTGGCCTTTATGGGTACTTAGCCTTTTTCAGTACTTGGCCTTTATGGGTACTTGGCCTTTATGGGTATTTGGCCTTTATGGGTACTTGGCCTTTATGGATACTTGGCCTTTTTGGGTATTTGGCCTTTATGGGTACTTGGCCTTTATGGGTACTTGGCCTTTATGGGTACTTGGCCTTTATGGGTACTTGGCTTTTATGGGTATTTGGCCTTTATGGGTACTAGACCTTTATGGGTACTTGGCCTTTATGGACATTGGGCCTTTACGGTTATTTGGCCTTTTTGGGTATTTGGCCTTTTCGGGTTTTTAGCCTTTACGGGTACTTGCCTTCAACGGGGTACACTCAGATAAATGAACGAGACTGTCCAAATAGCGATCCACTTTTTCACTAGTGTGGGCCATCCTGACCCAGTTTGCCCCAATAAAAGGGCGTATCAGTGCTACTTGCAGGAAGTGAGTCACTATTTGGATAATATCACCCATTCTTTTCCTTGACCGTATTTGGCTTCAACGAGGTACTCGGCTTCAACGAGGTACTTTGTTTTAGCGCTTAGTTAGACGCAACGGAGTACTTGGCTTCAACGAGGTACGTGGTCTCCAATAGGTACGTGGCCTCCTTGAGGTACATAGCCTCAATGAGACACTTGGCTTCAACGAGGTGCTTGGTGCATTGCCCCTGTTTCTTTATTCACTGTAAACGAGGTCGTGGGCAGATCGTGACCGAATGCAACGAAGGCGCCCGTAAGATGGAGCGCATGGAGGAGATGCTGATCATCTCGCGGCAGCTGGACTTCCGGGAGGTGCGCGCCGTGCCTTTGATCTCAGCGTCGCGGTGGCTCGTCAAGAAGGGCGAACTGACGAGACTTACTCTGCGAGATCTCGACGCCAAACTCACCTTTGGCAAGAGGATTTCCAAACACACGCTCTACTTCTTCCTATTCACTGATCTTTTGGTGGTTACCAAGCGGAAAAGGTGGGGAAATAAATGAAATTTAGAAATTTGCGATTCAATATTTGCTTGTTCTCAGTTTTAATATGTTTTACTGAAGCAATTTCATGAACGAGGCGCATTACCAAGATATCTACTACCGACCTGTAGCACCAGATTTTCTGTTGTCATTTTTACACTCAACGCTATTTGTTATTCATTGTATCAATAACTACCGCATTCTGATTATTTTGACGGTGCTTACAGTGAAGACAGCTACACTGTGCTGGATCACTGTCCTCGCAACATGGTGCAGGTGCTGGAGCTGGAAAACAGTGACAAGCCGCCTGGGCGATGGCTCGAAGGACACAAAAATCTGTTAATCGTCACCATGCTCCAGAACCATGAGAATAAAACCGTTGAAATGGTGAGTTATGTGACTTTTTCCCAGCATTATGTCTTTACATTATGAATTTGTTTTGATATTCTGAATGCTATTCTCGTTCGTAATATTTATTTGGTAGAACTCCCTTTGCTAGATTTCATATGCATGGTGGCAATGAACTGTTTTGTTTGCAGGTTCTCTCCTGCGCGCTAGAGAGCGAGCGCACGCGGTGGGTAGAAGCGGTCACTCCTCGCACCTCCGACAACCCAGACGAGCAAATCTATGAGGAGTGGGACTGCCCGCAGGTCTGATGTCAATCTGTTCAATTCTTCACAAAATGAGTACTTGTGTTGACTTATGATTCATTAGATTAATAAATTAATGTCAAAGAAGACTCATAGTTCGTATTGATCAGTGACTTTTTATGGTGCGATCTGCCCTCTGTAAAGACGAACACTTACGATTCACAAATCATGAGTTCTAAAAAATTCACGAAATTATGAAACTCGAAGCAGTTTCTGGCATTAGGATAGCTTTTGTTTCCCTCATATTTTGGTCAGAGAGCTATTTCATATCTCTTATATACTACCATTATAATAATAAACATTTATGATGTTTTCTGCAGGTCCAAGCTTCCCATGCCTATGTCGGAAGTCAGCCAGACGAGCTCAGCCTGGAAGTGTCCGACGTGGTGAACGTGTTGAAGAAGATGGCTGATGGTGAGGCTTACTTGTTCAGTTGGCTCTTTATGAATACATATTTCATTATTGATTTGTTGCTCGCACTACTACCTTTGTTACTGAAAGAGATATTGTAAGTTAATAAACTCGAGTGAACTTTGATACGTGATGAAAATATCATTCCTTAACTTAGTGTAACACGTTAAAGCTTAATTAATCGAATTGAGTTTATCGGAACTAATAACTAGCGAATAATGGTTGTTTGGTAATTAAGTATGTGAATGCTTTCTTTAAATTTTGAATGCTATAAAATATAGCTTTTAGTATGTTAACCCGTAGGCCTCTGGCATGCAGAACACCGATCATGTTGCACCGAAATCTAGTCCAAGCATATAATTGTTGGTGGCCTTGGTTGAGTCACTCAGTACGAATTGTAATAGAAACTAGGACACCACGAAGTGCTATAAACAGTAGCACCCCTCATCTTTCAGAGGCATCATTCACAGTTTTCACTTTTGCTTCAATTATTACATTGACGGTGCAGAGCTCAATGTTTTCAGTTGTACCGGAGTACAAGATTTCGCTGTTCTGTGCGCCATATGGCATGCTTTAGCGCTTGTGCTTGTCGCTGCTAACTAACACCATGACAAATGTTGTTTGAAGTTTGATTTTATGTATTTTTCATATGTGCATCACTGCTTCATATTCAATTAAATTTGCTTTGACCTTACTAAAGACAAAATGAATTCTGACTGAAACATTTTTGGTTGCAAGCATGAAGATTGCACACACTTTTTTAAACCTCATCGAGTAAAACAAATTTTGGAGTTAATAATATCTTATTCAATTGGCGAATAAAATTAAATTTTGAGCTGCGAGCCAATTTCGTGACTCGATTCTGTGAAACTTGTGACCCTATAAAGGGCCTTGACTTTTCAATTCTAACTTTAATTTAAACGTGTTATTAAGATTATTAACTTTATAGTGTTCACATAGTAAATTCTAATGACGTCGCAACTATAAGAGTGGTTTACATTTGGTTTCGCAGTATTCAAAACCGGACATTGATATCAAAATTAACAAGAACAGTTCTAATTTTGATAATAAGATAACTAACATTGATAGTAATGGTACTAACACTGATAACAACAGTACCAGGACTCTACATCAACCCGCTACTGACGGCCAGGGGAGGAGTTAACGCTTAGTAAGTGGGTGTGTACTTGTGGTCTGCTGAAGGGTCCATGACGGCTGTGAAATTTTTGGCCTATGCCATGCATGGAAACTTTTTTTATCTTCTGACAGCCCAGTTGCTAACCCTTCTCTGCCCTTGCAGCACAGCGGCTAACCCTTCTCTGCCCTTGCAGCACAGCGGCTAACTCTTCTCTGTCCTTGCAGCACAGCGGCTAACTCTTCTCTGTCCTTGCAGCACAGCGGCTAACTCTTCTCTGTCCTTGCAGCACCGTTGCTAACCTTCCCTGTCTTGGCAGCACAGCAACCAACTCTACAGAGGACATTTTTTTCTTGCCAACAATATTCAGACTCTCCTCCTCGCCATGCCTCTAATGATCTTTAGAATTATTTGCTAGGCTATATCACAATTAGGTATCGCTATCACAATAAACGCGATATTGGATTGAATGCTGGCGCAACTCAAGAAATGAAGTAGTATACATTTTAAATATCTAGTTGACCATTCTGCTATTTGCTGATAGTGACCAACCTGATGAATTTTATAAAGAGACCCGTTCAGTTTCGATGAAGTGTCAGTCTAATTTGCTTAGATTTCATGAGCTCAGGCAATACTGGATGATGCCACATAACATCCTTTCGTAATTAGTAACGAAAAAATGAAGCAATGTTGCTGAACTCGTAAGTCGACCTTGTATCTGAAATTCCGACCCGAGATTCATTACTGGCGAAATTATGATTTTAACGTCCTTTATCAAGGATTCAACTCTTCTACTGATTCAATTAATATTTCCCAATCTACGGCGTTTCACTACTTTTTAATTCAAAAGTTTTCGGGACGCACATTTTATTCACGTTTTTCTTGTTCGCACAATCCTTTACGGCTGTCTAGCGATGCCTTTTCTTTCGCAGTACATTTGTGCCAATTCTTGGATCAGCAACTCCGTTCCCCAATTGCTGGCTGCAAGGTTGTGCTAATTAGCATGCTGCCTTCACTGAAGTAGTAACTCGTACTTTTATGATGCTGACTATTAACATAAAAACCGTTGATTGACAAATTATAACGTTGATACTTTCACGATTACCTTGTCTGAACGTACACCGTACTCAATTATCCCAGATTCTTTAGCTATTAGCTACATGTTCGGATAACTCAAGGTGGCTGCAAAAATTACTGTTAAGGTTGCTTGATGTACTTTCCGCGAGCTCGTTTAAGTACGGCGTATTCGATTTAATTCGGCGACCTAACAAGTAACCGCTGATCGTAAAGGTTAGCGCGTCAATTGCAGTGAAATCGTTAAGATTAAGGAGACCTGAAATATGCATAAAAATCATTCTAAGTTATGCTAGATATTTAGGAGGCCTTGTCAGGCAGAATAATCAAACGTATTGCACCACCATTGTAACGATGATCTAAGATTTTAGATTCCGATTGATGCGTTTCCTATTATATAGCGTAAGTTTAAGATTACTAACAAAATTCAAGACTTGAACTCAAATATTCAGAATGTATCACATTGAATTTACATTGAATACCGAATGGTCCCAGCGTGCATTGACACTAGATGCTCTTGGTGCAGGTTGGTACCAGGGGGAGCGACTACGGGACGGCGAGCGCGGCTGGTTCCCTGGCACCTACTGCAAGGAGATCGCCAGCGCCCACGTGCGCGCCCGCAACCTGCGGCAGCGCTACCGCCTGCTGGCGATCTCAGGCTCGATGGTAGAGGAGCTGCGCCGTACGGCGGCCGCAATGGACGCTGCAGGCGAGGGGGCGACATCTCGGACTGATAAGGACGATAAGAGAGAGAAAAGGAAAACTGTCACTATGAAAGATGTCGTCGTGTATTCCCAGGCGAATAAGTAACAAGTGGCGTTAATTTCAATGCAGATTTTATTGGATGCGTTTGGCGTACAATGCAGCGCCTGTTTTGCTCACTTGGTTAATGTTTCGTTTATTTGTTAGGGATGAATGTCTTCTAACGTTTATGATAGCTTTTACTTCGAAGTCTTCCAGTCATTTTGTTGCAGTATTGTATGATATATGTTACTCGTATTAATGTTTATGCGCCCAATTTGGTCATTGCAATATAATATTTAATGAAAGTACTTTTTTACTTCCCAACACGGATTCTCCACTGATTCAAAGGGATGTAAAACGTCGGATGGATTTTCTCGACATTGCGTTGGTCCAAGTTGCGATGTCCAGTGAACATAGGTGGAAACATTTGGCAGACCCACTAAAGATATTTCTGGATGCATATGATAATAAATCGGTTTCAGCGTTTATCAGGCAGTAGGACTGTTTGTTGCTGAATGTTCCTAATCTATTTCATATTATATCAATATTAAGAGGTACCTACTGCGGAAATCCGAGGCCCGGTATATCAAGAGGTTCATCCATCAAGAGAGGATTAATGGGATTGACAAATTCATACTGAAGTCCCGCGCGTAAGAAAGTCATAATAGCGAATGAGATCTTTTTATTAAATTTTGGCGTTTTACCTTGTACTCTTAATTAGTTCGTTTTGTTTCCGATACGTGCGACTTCTTCCTCCCTGAATATTCAACAAAGTATTTACGATTATCATTTTGGTAGCCGAACGTCGATGTAACTGCACAGGCAGCAACTCCATGAATCTTATATAAAAGACCTACAAGACTCTGGAACAACCTCAACGTCTGTGTTGCTTGTTGAGACCTGCATGACGACGTACATGGGGCGGTTGAAGTGGAGCTGCTCTACGTATACTAATTTTCCTACCAATTCAAAGCTCATAACTCGAGAAAAATCTTTGTTAATAAGAGCCCAAACCTACTAGAATTGATTGAAGAATCTAGATCTTCCAGCGCAACCTGGCCGAAAATTTCTAGAAGGCCCTGGAAACTTCTAGAACTTTCTAGAAGGCTCTGGAAACTTCTAGAAGGTTCTAGAACTTCCTAGAAGGTTTTGGAAACTTCTAGAATATACTGTAAACTTTTAAATGTATTCCGGACATGTGAGCAGAGGCTTTCCTTTATAATCTTGTCGGGCCGCATGTGTCCGAGCCTTGAGTTATGTATTCACGAAACGGTCGCGAGCCCAACTCGTCTTAGTTAATAGGAAGGGATCAATAAAGTCATAGTTTTTTATTATTTTCGGGACATAAAAACCTACCACATCTTGCATCTTTGCTGTACGTGTCAATTGCAAAGATCACATTAAAATTTGCAGCATTGTGGAGTGGTCAACACCAGCGGCTTAACAGACAAAACGGTATAAAAAGATCTAAGAAACCTATGATGATCTACTGCACAAGTCGCAAATATCGTCGGTATTAATCCATAAAACTCGTGAAAACCATTAGTATCTTCCAGGAATAGAGACATTTTATCGACTTAGCAATGCAGTGCAGAAGAATGCGTGCTGGGCACTTAACTATCTCGCACAATCGCATTAACGATCACATTAATAAAACAATGTACAATGTTATTAGATAATCAATATACAAAAATGACAACTATGCCAGTATTAGATTACCAATACACTAGAGTGGTAAGAAGGTTTGGTTCTTGAGCGAAACGTTAATATGGCGATGTGTTCCTCCTTACCTAGGCTTTAAATCTTGTACAGATGTTAAAATTATCAAAATAATGCGTTCTATTTAGTTTCAGCCATTCAATTATCAAGTGTCAGGCAATCATTCCAATTAGCGCTGACGCTAAAAATCATTCATCCACAAAAATGGCATTTAATTACCAGTATTTGATAGGAAATACTTTTTCTTTCAATGCTCATCATCTTGAAGTTTGTTTATTACATAAATAGGATCTCAGGAGACTTGTATTGTCACCCGGAACACTTTGTTGTGGGTGAGCACACTAGCTTCAAACACACTACAACTGTCATCTCGTAAACACATAATCAATGGCCAAACAAAAGGAATCAATCATTAAAGAGATGAAAATTACTTCGAATTGACACACTTTTCTACGCGAATCAATGACTTTCCCTAGAACAATTTGGCTTTCTTCTTTAAGTCGAGTTGTTTCCATTGGGGTAATCCCGCGAACTCTTCTCTGGTTTTGCCCATGACTTTGACGAAGTCGTCGTCGGTGAGGTAGTCCTCGAGACGTGACGGATCCACGCCTTCAGGAGCAGGCAGCGCGCTGAGCTCCTGGACGCTGTAGTGCGAGCGCGACAGCGACGCCAACACCTCCTCCACAGGGTACTCCCGCACCTCGGTGTAGCGGCCGCTCTGAGGGACATGGCAGTACAGGGTCACGAGCGCAGGTCATGGTACAGCTGGTACGTTAGGTCAATACTCAGGGTATAATTTACGCGTTAGGTCATTGGCCAAGGTGTAACTTACACGATAAGTCATTAGTCAGGGTGTGACAAACGCGTTAGGTCATTGGTCAGGGTGTAATTTACGCGTTATGTCATTGATCAGGTGTAATTACGCGTTAGGTTATTGGCCAAGGTGTAACTTACACGATAAGTCATTAGTCATGGTGTAACTTAAGCATTGTCATTGGTTAGGATGTAACTTACACTTTAGGTTATTGGTCATGGTGTAGCTAATGCGTTAGGTCATTTGTCACGGTGCAACTGGCGCGTTAGGTTATTAGTCAGCGTATTTCATACGTTACACCATTGGCAAAGGTTTAACGGATTCGTCAGGCATCAGAGACTTACAAGAATATATTATGATTAAATTATTAGTCAAGTGGAGCAAATACGAGAACTACCGTACGCGAGACCGTTAGATGGCGCCTGCCCATGAAATATGCATTAAACCGACAATGAGTTCACGTTACGAACCAAATAATTAATTTGTAATAATTCTTGCCGGTATACATAAATGAATTTCGTTACCGATGGACGTACCAGCTGGTAGCGATTTCACTCGTGATAGGTGCGTGCTTGTGTCCGATCGTTGATCACGCGTGAGTGGACAGACATATTTCGTAAGCTTAGCATACGTGGGCTAATCATAGGCTTAATATACGTACACTTGGTGTACGTAAGAGAAATGGGGTTCGTGAGAATACGTCTGTGAGATCCATCACGAGTTGGATGTCTAAATTATTTTTTCTCTAAAGCTCGTGCCGTTCTTGAAAGATCTCACGTTTATACGTCACAGTTCCACTGCTGTTCATGGAGTTCATGTTCATTCAATCCTTTGCAGTCGTCAAGTCGATTATCACTTTCCAAAACTCTTCTTTCCTCAATGCTGTGGACGGCGAGATTATCAGATGACGTGACCAGCAGCAATGCGAGTATCCTTACAGGAGAGAAAGTATGAATCCCCTACTCCCCAATACGGATTCTCACACCGCCACTGGCACTCCAGGTCGCAGGCGATCCTGGCAACCACGACAACTCTCTGAGCTTCGACGTTTGATTGATGATTTTCTGAGACATCGGCGGGGGTTGCAGTTGTCTGGGCGCTCTCATGTCAGGAGGACCGCGTCAAAAAGAAGGCCGATTCGCCATGAAGGCAGCGTTGCTCATGATCACAACCCGCACTTGCTCACCGTCACCAGGGGCCGTACTTTCAAAACTCGCTAAGTGAACGTAAGTACTCACGCTCTATTTTCTTGTCTATGATTGGTGGAATTTGCTTGAAAGCCCGTCAATGATTGGCTGATGAACTTACGATCTCTTAACTTTTTTGAAAGTATAGGCCCAGAGCTGTAGCTAGCATGTTGAATGTGAGCCAACTTCATGTTTCATGTGTACACTGGAAGGCATTGGCATTCCAGTACAGGACGAGCAGCATGTGAGGGCTTGACAGTGAGAGTGAACGTCGCAAATGTCGTTTAAGATTTTTTCACGCATCGACAGAATGGTTACGGAATATTCTGACCGCTACAATGAAAATGAAATAATTTACGAGCTGTCAAACCGGTAAGTTAGCTTTTCTCGGCGGGTGTCATTGAGGTATCTAAGGACCGTAAAACTTATATGTGATGTCCTATGTATCTTGTTAGAAATCCATTATCTTGAGACGACAGACACGAATTCGTAGCGACTTGTAGATAGCAGTCTATGAAGAAAAAGCATTCAACAGAAAAATGATTCTGAATAGATAAAAGAATAAATACAATTCGCGCACAGTAGTGTGATAGTTCTAACCTTCCTCTGAGCGGCAGCGACGTCGGGGCGGCAGTGCCACAGCGCGAACAAATTAATGAATGCGAGCGGCTCCAGACCTCCCAGGATGAGGGACGGCGGACCCTGCGCGGGGGCCAAAGATGTCATCAAGTTTTACATCAAACAAATCAATTTTGATTGAAAACAAGCCAGCGCAATAGCGGAAAATATGTCTTTCTACTTTTTACACTCGCTAATTCTATGATGCATGCAACTCACATATTTTTGCAACCTATGAATATTTTTGTCATTAGAATTAGCATCATTTACGCAGCGTAAGTATTTCCGTGAGAAGGACTTAGGGATACAAGATATCAAGAACATATTAATAACTTATATTAAATATAAAAAGGAGTAAATGATGCAACCATACCTTGCAAGCGTCGCCGAGCGACTGAGCGTAATTAAGCGCTGTCTGCAGCGCAGCCTTGCGCGCGAAGTTGAACCTCAGCGCCGCTGAACCTGTCGTGTTGCTGAACCCGTTGGTGTTGTTGTTGCGGGTGTCGAGCTCACTCTCGTCGTCGGCGTTGGTGACGTTTTTGTTGTTGTCGGTGTTGTGAGAGTCACCGTTGACGACGTCTTGGCCCTCAGCGGGCCACCAGCCTTGCCAAAGCCACACTCGACCTCCAGCGTCCACGAGGAACAGTGCTGTGGCAGTAAACCCGTGAGTCTAGAGCAATACTACTTAATAAACGCGAATTATAATTAACGCTACGGCTGATAAATGGTTTAAAGTCGAAAAACTCTTTTCTGTAGGTTTTAACTTTCTAATAAAAATAATATATGACTGCACCACAAATATTTTTGACACATTATAAATGGCAATTGCACAGTTCAAGAACATCGACTGATTTGTGCTATGGAGCGAAGGTGCTTTCCGGAACCGCACGCACAGCGATAGTGAGGGCAAGGTCAAGAAAATTAAAATATTCAATATAGCGATAAAAAGCGATGACTTAGTTGTAAATTCCTAATGTGAAGAAGAAGGGTGGCTCACCAGGTTGAATGTGGGCGGCATAGAGGTCGTCTTGGTTGAAAGGCAATGGGTTAGTCACGTCAGGCAGTCGGTACGTCGATGTGATCTCGTTGGCTTCGAAGTGATCGTGTTTGGCTTGCAGGCGCCAAATACGCATCGTCCATTCGTATGAATTGGTCGTATCTCCCAGCAACGACATGTGTTTGAAGTGCTTGGAGTGAGATCCGACTTTCTCCAGGCTGTGGTTCAGAACTTCTGAGTACAAAGACAGTACAGCAGCGGGTTGGGGATTAGCAGCCTCCCCAAGTTTCATGCCCTCCCAAAACTCGCGGCACTCAGCGCCTTCGTACTGCTCCTTCACCGTAGGAATGCTCGACGGGTCCCAGCCAGCGTCCGCTGCTGTACTCTCCGCCAGGTGCTTGGCCGTCGTGCTTGCGATCTGTCAATGGATTTATTTTTGATTTTGAACTTCGAGCTTCATTTTCAAAAAGAAACGACTGAACGGTAATGGCTTCTTCTTTAATAGTCAACGTCATTGGCTTTTTTGATGGCAAACGTCAAGGGTTTCGTTTTTAATGGCGAACATATGTGCGTTAATTTTCAACGGAAAACGTTCATTGCTTTCTCTATCGTGGCGAACATTCAATTTTTAATTTGACTTTATTTTTACATAAATTTGACGTAATTAAGAAAAATTAGTTCAATAACTAACTATAGGTAACAAATTTCAATTATGAGTAACCACGGCTTCGCTTATGTATTTCATGATAGATAAAGTTCTACAATGTTGAGGCTTCGTAAGGAAGAGAGGCCCCATCAGTTATCTGTAAGTTCAGGTACACAAAGCACGAGCACTTGAGTTGCAACAATGAATTAGTTCATTTTTGTCACAAATAAATTCTATTTCCATCTCGCAAATAAGACACGCAAACAAATACTGCAAAAATTGTGAACGAACAGTGCAATTCACTATGGCGTAAAACTAAATAACGCACCTGACGCGTATGACGCAGCGCCTTACAGCCGCTCCATAGATACACGACGCACTTCTCGAGGTCTACGAGCAGCAGGCACCCGCGTGACCTAAGCAGCGTCCTGTCAACGGCAACTTCAAGCAAATGCGCTTCATTTTCTTTCTCGCCGCGCACCAGAAACATCCTCCACGTGCCCATGCCCTCTTGTCCGTCCTTAGTCCCACCGCGACTGCCGCTATGGATCACCAGAGCCCCGGAGAACAAGTTGAGGAAAGCAGGAGGTTCAGCCCCCATAGGGACACGGACGTGAGGGCCTCTCTCCTCGTCCAGTTCGACGGTCATGAGGGCAGAGGCGCCCTTGTCGGAGAGGGAACTCTGGCGGCCTTGCCAGAAGAAGTAAGCCACTCGGGACCTGCCTGTGACCGCGTGCTTGCTGGGGGCACCCTGTCGTATCAACGAAATCATGTAATAAATATTTACGTGTTATAGATAATCGAATAAATTCTGATCCTCGTGTCACCCACCATATAAAATGAACTGTCTGTCGCTTAGATAAAACAAAAAATTGATTCACGTGATAACTAAAATCCGTATAAGATTTTGATAATATTTCATACTACATTTCTGAGAACAGAGGCGTTACAAGCAGCATCTTAACTGGTGTTCTCAAATACTCGACCTCGACTCTGGACAAGAGATGCCGCGTCCATATATAAAAATCGTTAAATGTAAACAATTCAAATTCTATCTCTGCTTAAATTAATATCCGTGAAGCAAGAGCTGAATAAATAGATGTATAAATAATTGTAACATAGTGCTCACCTTGAGCGTCCTGCCAGTAGCGTTGACCTGGTAATACCACCTGACGACGTAGGTGTCGGCGGCGTGGAAGTGGCAGCGCGAGGAGGTCGGTAGGGACGTCTTGCCCGCCTCTGAAATGTGCCACACGCGGTAGTCCTTCGTGGTCACCACCAACAACCGACGCTCCTGCCGTGCCAAGTGTCGTGGCACAGATGTGGGCGTCGTGATTGTGGTGTTGGGTGTTGTATTGAGAGTAGTGTGAGCAAGAATATAGCACGAGTGTCGTATTTGGACGAGAGTGACTCGTGGCACAGTGTGATGTGGGCGTCTTGATTGTGGTGTTGGGTGTAGTATTGAGAGTAGTGTGAGCAAGAATATAGCGTGAGTGTAGTGTGGGATTTGGATGAGAGTGACGTGATGCAGAGGGATATTAAATACACGATGCATGGAGGCGATGCGTGTTGCATGCACCAAGGGATCAATTGAGTTTTGTTGAATGGTTGCAAGGAATACAGTAGGGCGCAGCCAAGATATCAGGCAAATTAGCGAGCCATTGAATTAAGAGGGAGAATAATATGAAATGTAGTTTGCTGAAATATAAGTTAAGTTGAGTTATGGTATGGACGCGTAGTGATGGCGAGTGATTGTGTGTACGTGAGACGACACGATGATGGGAGAAAAAAAACAAATGTTATCAGCGGCGTAATCAAAAGGTAAAAAATCATAATAAATCGACTAAAAATAATGCACCAAAATCAGGTTACGGCGAAAGAATGTAAGGCGCAAAAATATATATTTTCTACAAAATATAAGCAATATATCGCTAAAACAAGGCTCATGACGAACGTCTGGCCAAGCAGCGAGATAAAAACAAATCAAATAGTAGATAAATTTCAACTTAAAATGGTATTACTTAAAAAATATATGTATATGAAAGAAAATGATGCCTGAAATCGTAGCAGCGTGAATGTGCTGGCAGGAGTTTGCACATAGGAGCGGCATGACAAAGTTAAAACAATTAATGCAGGTTGCATGCATAAAGCTACGATCTAGGGAATGCGACTCTAAAGCCACTACTGACTGGCAAATGATGGGTTACATGAGATTCCTTCTTAGCTTCATGGTCAAGTTATGTACGCAGGAGTGAACGATGAAGTTTTCTGTGAGATAACCATCCCGTACATTGCATTTATTACAGTGAGTGCTTCTGTCTGACGCTGCGATCACGTGCGCTGGTATGTGAACGATCTTTTTAGTTGGAAGGCAAATAAAGAGACTCGTGCAAGCACGTTTACTGGCCCGGCGCTTCATGTAAATAAATACAAGCAGGTAACCTGGACCTCCCGCAACCGAACGGGACTAAAAAATTACAGCATTCTACACTGCTCGTTCTACACTGCGTATTCCACGCAGCTCGTTATATACTGTGAGTTCTATACAAAACGCGTCCCACACTGTGAGTTCTACACTGTAGTTTCCACTTAAAAAAGTTACAAGATAAATAATTTTTAGCATAATTAGACGAGACGTTGCACCCAAGAACAAGAGAATCTTTTCAAATTGATAAACTTTCTTATGAACGTAACATGTAAGTAACATTTACTATCCTCGAAGTACACAATCAATATCTGAATAAAAGTACTCGTAACTGTATAAGTATCACAACACTGAGCGGCACTAAACATCGCTACGAACATCAAGCTATCCAATAAGGCAAAGTAAGTCACATAACTGACGGCAGATATGGCCATGCTGAGGGCAATACAGTGCCCAGCAGTCCTGTTTCGGAGTCCATGTAAAATGATTCTAGAAGCAATAGTAATTACAAATACAAGTTAAGAAAACACTAAGTAATTAAATTTTGCCGTGATCCGTGTAGACTGGAGAAGAAATGATAGCTAAAAACCTTCAGCCAGATACACTGCATAGGTTTTACAGTTTCGAAGTTTTATGGCTATCAGAGCATCTACGTTGGTCAGCATGTCTACAGCTCAGAAAAATTGCGCTACGCCAACGCAAAAAAATTTCAGGGCAAGAAGCTTTTTTATGGTGGGCAAAGAGTGCAGTGTCTTACAGTCATGATGTGACACAAGCACCGCCGGCTTCACCATTCATTGCATCACTATTATTTGAGCACTGGCAGTGAACCTGCAGCCAAAACTCTTCGTTGTTGCGATACCATTAATGTGCACGAGTACATACAATCTGTCACGTGCCTGCAGTGAACTAGTAATCCATATTGGCACACTGGATTTCACTGCAAAAATCCACGCCTGACTTGCATTGATTTGGCACGTCCATCAATTTGCTCTATTAACTTACGTTTGGACTTTTCTCTGATGGTGTTTTCAGTTTATTCCTCGCAGGATTTAAATTGGAAATAGAAACCCCATCGCCAGCAATTATCATATTTTCTAACGTCTAGGAATCCTGCAGTGCATGAAAATCCAAAATGGAAAAGCGTAAAGAAGTACTCCAGATTTATGGAAGTGGACTAAAAAAGTACACCGCGCGAATCAAATCTCAAGAGTAAATTAGGACAGCCTCTCAACGAGACGGGGGTTCCGTACATCCTTGAAAAAAAAAAACAACTAGCGTTTACATCGGGATGGTATATGAAGTCATAACCGTTGCTCGCATCACGTTAGTTTTGAAGCTGGGCAAAATAATTACGAGATCAACACGCTATGCTAATTCAAGAGTTCTACAACCATGAACACAAGGCGCGTTCACAGAAGAGAACATCAAAATGAACAGCCTTCGTAAACTCACGACCTGACCATCACCGAGCTCGTACTAAACTTCGTTGAGCTGCTATCGAATGAAAGATGAAGACAACAGACTGAAAGATTACATGTAATAGATGATTTACAGCGTATATTGGTCAAAAACATCGGTGGTTAAATCCCCAGATTTCATAAATAATCCACAACTGGAGTTGTGCGGCATACACAGCCGGGACGACGGTTTCACAGCCACGCACTGACGGAGGACGGCCTCCTCGAGAGAACTCCCCGACCATGGCTTAGGGAGACCTAATTCCAAGCTAGTCTTAATACCGCGCTGGATATCATTTGCAATAAGTATTTTTTATCTTGGGTTGCGTTACCTCTACATTATCAGGCGGCGATAAGAGATCAGAGGTCATTGGATCAGAGACCGCAAGATCAAAGTAAGTCCAAGGAAGGGTGGCAGTTTCAGAAGATGTCCATTCAGTCCAAAATTCTCACAAAATCCTATAGGCTAAATTTTCAGACAAGCAAAAAGCACCTAAATAATAATAAATCACGCTGAATTAAAATCCAACAAATTTTTATAATTTTCTCGATACTTAAAATACTAAAAAGGAGACATACAGAGCTACATTATGCCAAGCGCCTTCTCCAGACCTAGCGTGATAATTTCGATGCACGACACAGCTTGCGAAACGCTGCTTTATTCTGCTCAGTATTGACGTCACCAATAATATGCTAAATAGTAAGTGAAGGTCTTAACTGTACTAAAGATACTGCAATACAGGTTCTCAGTGCAAATAAGCTGTCGCATTGCAGGTCTTAACTGCATTAAGTCTACTGCAATACAGGTTCTCGGTACATAATGAGCTGTCGCAGTACAGGTTCTCAGTGCACATAGTCTACTGGCAGTACAGGTTCTCAGTGCACATAATCTACTGGCAGCACAGGTTCTCAGTGCAAATAATCTACTGGCAGCACAGGTTCTCAGTGCACATGATCTACTGGCAGCACAGGTTCTCAGTGAGCAGTAGTACTCAGCACTGCAGAGGAGGTGAGCGCACCTGGGCGTCGTAGTACTCAGTGCCTCTGCCGAGGTGCGACATCTCCAGCAGGAGGTCAGGCTCTGCAGGCACGTTGCTCTGCAGGTCGTCGCCAGAGCAGGGCTGCAGCAGACACACCGGCTCTGGCCTGCGCCGGAGCTCTTCCTTCACCTCCTGGCGGTCAAAGTTACCAATTACGGTTACGGTGCACAGCTTATTGTAGTTACAGTGAGAACACATATTATTATGGTTTTGGAGCACAGGTTATTACGGTTACGGTGCGCAAGTTATTACAACTACGGGGCACAAATTATTAAGATTAAGATGCACAAGTTATTAAGATTGAGGTGCATAGGTTATTACGGTTACGGTACAAAAGTTATCAGGACGATGTAAATATACCCGTTTGCCCTGCAACGCACACAAAGTTTGGGAGATTCCCTCCACTTGTTTGTTTGCAATCGGTATCAGCTTTTATTATTTCATAAATGACCAATATTATCCTGACAAAAATTAAAAAAAAAAAAACAGGCAAGTCCGCCAAATTTTTACCGAAATTTGTAATGCAGAACACAGAGCTTTTTCGTCATGTTTACCACTATTTAATTACATCACAGGATATTTAACATGTGAGCCTACAGCTAACTACTTAGCAGGGAAGATGAGCCTGCTAATTGCTAACCTTAATACGAGTCTGCTGGGCAGTGTCGGGCCAGTCAATGAAGCGCTCCTTGAAGAGCACAGTCTCCAGGTTCTCGGTTATCTTGCCTAAAATGCCCCATGGCGGCCTTGGTCCTGTGGGAGAAACGTTCATTTAGTTATTTGGAGAAACGTTCGTTCACTGAGTTATTATTGACGTCGGCTACGCGGTGTCGTCCTGTCGCTGAAATATGGACATCGCTTACGTGAAGAGTGCGTTCACATCGAAGAAAAAATCATGTGAAATTATTGCAATTCTTTACATTTTACCATGAATAGGTCGACGCAAAGGGTTGGTAATAGCAAGGCTTGCCTCACCAACTCAATATCAACGAAATGAAAATTAACCCTAAAATTGCACGCACGAATGCGGCAGTTTCTTTCTGTACACGATGAAGGGGAAAATCATAAAGCATTCGAATACAATGAAAATGTACTAACCCTTCATGGTGGTGTTATGAGGCAGAGGCAGCACCGGGTTGATGTCACAGTCGGAGTAATCGTACGCCTCCTCCCAGAGTTCCTTGGCCAGCTCCAGGGCAGCTCGTCTCTCCTCCACAGCGGCGCGCTTGCCTGACCACGAGTAAACTTCGCTTCCGAAGTCAAACACCAAAACCTGCGATGCAGCAATAAAATATTACCGAAATAATGAATTTGAAGCTTAGATAAAATCAACATGTCTGTCCACAGGTAATCACATAAGCGATGCAGCAATACAAGATTACCGAAATGATGAATTTAAAGATTAGATAAAATCAACATGTCTGTCCACTGGTATTCACACAACAAGAATCCAACAGCAGTGATATTGGGTGCTATGAGTTGGTACGAGGTTATAAGAACATGTGGTCTATACACGACACCAGAATGTTAAACACATCTGATTTCAAAGCAGCCCACCTGGTCTGACTGAAGGAGGTCTACAGTGGGGGGCTTGCCCCAGGCTAGGTCGTGGGGCACCAGCGTGCAGCCCTCCACCTTGTAGACCTTATTGCTGCGGGCGAGACACGCCTCGACCTCCTCATCGTCACCGCCTTCGTCAGGGCCTGCGCTCGTGCTCTCGCTACCGCCTCCTGGCCGTGGAAAGAGTTGATAACGAAGATCAGCTTTGTTTAAAGTTGACAATTAATAAAAAAAATTAAAGTTTGAAGTTGACAGTTAAGCTGCGTAGCACAACTTTTGATATGTACATAGAGGAATTTATAATTTTTCATTTCACAACTAAACGAATATCACAAACGACACAAGGTAAAGCTTAGGAAGTTTCGTTTCAATGTGTCTCTCTCCAAATATTAGTTCTACCCAAACTACTATCCTCGCTATTCGCGTGATATTAATGGTATTAATACCGAGGGTTTCCCAGAAGCGCGTTCTTCGGATGCCCTTAACGTTCTCGGTAATTTCAAGGACGGGCGACGTGGCGGTCACGCCGAGGTCTTTCTGCTGGACGATGAACGCCGCGATCTCGCTCGCCTTCGCGCGCTCGATCACGTTCGCGAACTCGCTCTTGTAGTGGTAAACCTGCACCCGAAATTAGATTAGTCCATATATATGAAATATATCCAATAAAGAACCTAATTCTGTGTCCGTCGCAATGATTTTTAGCGCATTTTCTCATTTATGGAAAAATGCACTATTGTGCTCGTCATGTCTTATATGCTCGTCTTGTGATCGAGTTATATATTTTTTTTATCTCTTCATAAGAGTTTAGTTTATAAAAACTTTAAATAACCTATACCTAATCAGCGTATTCCATTGTTGTCAGTAAATAAAATATCTACATTACAATAATGTACGTGACTCAATGACCTGCGAGGGCGTAACAAGGATCAAGTCGTCGCCAGAGTTGACGCTCTCAGGGCGTGGGGGCATGTTTATTTTATCATGAAGTTTAGGTAGAGAATAGGTGAAAAGGGAATAAAATGTCTACTTTTGCTTAGAAGACATCATAAAATTACAGAGACATCATAAAATGTCTATATCATGTCCACAAAATGTTATATCCGGGAATAAAATGTCTACATTACAATAATTCAAGTGTCTCAATAACCTGTGAGGGCGTAACAAGGATGAAGTCATCGCCGGAGTTGACGCTCTCAGGGCGCGGGGGCATGAGTCTTGCCTCAGCGCGGCGCCGCCCCTTGACGCGCAGCAACATGGGGTGCACGTAGGGCGGCAGCTCCCGCGTGTCCTGTACCGTCATGGGGCGCAGCTGCACGGCGCTGAAGTTCTCCTTGGACGCCAGGCCTGCTAGGGCCTCTACCGCCAGGGTCGAGTTCTTCGATACTGGGGAAGAGGCAAGAAATGCCAACTTGTTGCTAAAAAGTGGTGCTAAATGCCAACTTGTTGCAAAAAGTGGTGCTAAATGCCAAGTTGTTGCAAAAAGTGGTGCTAAATGCCAACTTGTTGCAAAAAGTGGTGCGTAATGCCAAGTTGTTGCTAAAAAGTGGTGCTAAATGCAAACTTGTTGCTAAAAAGTGGTGCTAAATGCAAACTTGTATCAAAAATTATGCGATAGTAAATTGGTTAGCGTCTTTTTGCACGTTGGGTGCTGAACACTAATTCAGTGTATATAGGGTTAAATATTGTAAATATTGGTACGGGAATCTTACAACACGTTTTTTTAAATTGCGTAGTAGCACAATAGCAACCCTAAAGATAATAACGCTTTACAAGACATTGATAGACTACAACAAACCACAACACATTAAAAGCATAAAATAGAACACATCAACACATCACAAAACAGAAGATATCAACTCATCACAGAAGAGAACACATCACAGAACAGAACACATCAACACATCACAGAACAGAACACATCAACACATCACAAGACAGAACACATCACAGCACAACTCACACTCCTGCACTTTGTTGTTGCGTAGCTCCCTCTCGCCTGCGTGTAGGCGCAGCTGCGTGTACTGCATGAGTCCCTTACACGCAGCAGCACGCACAGGGTTACCCGCACTAGCACGATGTCGTGTGTGCTTCTGTACACGCCGTCGCTGTACTCCTCTGCAGGACCGTGTACACTCTCAGTACATCAGTACAAATACACGGCACATATTAATTTGGGTAGACAATTTAATTTGATACGTTTTCAAGCCGATAAGTTAGTTGCTCCAGCAGCTAATTAGAATAAAGTTACTTCGCTATTAATGTCCATCACTCTTTCAACCACGGTCACGTTACCGATTTAATGAGATATCTGTAGTCATTCAATTGATGTAGTAAATTTTGTGTAGCATAAATGATTAATAAACGAATGATTGGCCTCCTGACATTTCGAACGTAAAAATGATATTGTTCCTATAGTTTGCATGTCAACGTAGTTATGAAAAGCACCTCAAGATAACCTCAATAAGTTTTAATTCCCTGTAATTAATCATAAAAATAACACATATGAACTAATAATCTATGAGACAGAGTGTTGTCTTTCAGACTCATATGGACAATAAAGAAATGAAAAGTTCTCAACAGATGAAGGCAGGCAGAAATTGTAATGCACATGTAAAACGTTTTATTCATCCAAAGTTTTCATCCATACTAAAAAAATATATATTTATATATAAAACATTTCCTTGAGACGCACAGTGTTTGTACGTTGCTGGTGATGGCGTCGAGGTCAGCGAGGTCCAGGCTGAGGTCCGACTCTTGCCCCGGACACACGACGGAGGAGGTCGTCGCGGAGGCGAAGAACTTGTGGAACTCTTCGTCCGCGACCTCGAACAGCTCCACGGTCTCGCTGGTCTCCTGCGTGTTGTCTGCAATACAGAAACACTCGTGAGGTCAAATTTAGGGTGAATATAAAGTGTTATAGTTTGCTTCTGTTATAAATTCTGATTAAATAACCTGTTTTATTCTTCAAATGCTTCAAATGCAATGATATTTAATTCAACCAGAAATAAACGTGATATGTTTTTCCCCCGTAATCAAAATATATGCGATGATGTTCAACAAACATAAACATGCTTCACGAAAGATTCTCGCACGGCCACTGCACTGCCGATGCATATAAGATGAACTTTATGCGGTCATGAGAGATATTAACCTTCCTCCTGTCCAGACGGAGTAGAAATAGCTCTCCTGAAGTCGATTCTCGGAGGCCGGATCCCCTGTGGCATAATCATGGGGATGTTGCCACCCATCTGAGGGAGATTACTGCCCGTTTTGCTTTTAAAAACCTTGGGTTGTGGAGTCTTGCGGACTTTTCGTTCACTTGAAGGACTGTCGATGATGTTACGGGTTGCGGGAGGACTGGTACTTGGAGAAGGACAAGCAGAAGAATTGTCTGAAGAAGGAGGCGACGTTTGTGCATCCGTAGCGGATGACGCGGCCATCGACGAAAGTTTGCTTTTCAAGGACGATGATATAAAACCTGGAAATAAAGGCACCATTCCCTTGCCCGGGGATGAAGCCATGGACGGAACTGACGAAGCAGAGGCCGACATGGCAATCTTGTGGGCCACGGTGAACTTGGAGGCGTCAGACTCAGTGACTCGAGCCTTCCAGGTCTGCGACGACGACTCAAGTTTGCACTTGCGATCCATGAGACTCACCGGCCTCTCCTTCGTGCCCACGCCACTGCCCTGCATCGGTCACGTAGGAAGTGAGAAGGAAGAAGGTGAAGAAAAGCCCTTTCAGAATAAGCGGAAAACCCTCTAATTTTCATGATATTCTCAGTAAGAGTTTGAAATTATTTTACTCAAGATTGAAGATGATTTCCGCTGTAATTAGGTAGTAGAACGTATATGAAAGCTGTGTATATGAGATCCATGTGTCGATTATTAATCATCTGTAAGCCACAGACTTTTTTCTAATTGGAATTTGTGGCAACGAGCTGGCTAAACTTCTGTCGTCAGTTTCGCTTAGGTAATAGCGCAAAGGGCGAAAAATTGAATTTTTAGAAGCCTCTACCGCAACACCGAAACCTGGTCCTTGAAACAAGCAAACACTCTTCTTTATATTGCAAGGAAAATTGAAAAAAGATAATATTTATAGCCGCAATCACAGCCGAACGATAAATTGCAAATAAAAAATATCAACGCGCCATGGTTTACAAGGAACAGACCTCCGAGACACAAAGACGTCCCGTACTACAGTACCTTTTGTCTGATGGTGACATTGCAGTTCAGGTCTTTGTCTTTCTGGTACCGTTGCTTCCAGCTTTCTTCTCCGCTTCTTTGTAAGGCCGCCAACCTGCAAATTAAGACCTGAATTAAATAGTGGTCAACTGGAGGCCGATACTGCACAGATTTTACAAAGCGGAAGCGAGCTGCCTTTGTCCGTTGTCAGTCAGGAGTACACAGCACCATAAAAACATAGAAGACGGCCATGTTATTAACAGGCATATCGAAATGGCTGCCACGCGTTTGGATTTAACTATTGATAAAACATGGGAGTCGAAATTACTAAAATCTTAATTTACGCTGAATTTACGACTAAATGACAGCTATTTCAGCCTACAAACTAATGCTTAAATTTGCCAAAACAGAGAACATTTTTTCACGTTCATCCAGTGTATGCGTTCGAGTGATGGAGGAATGGAGAGAAAAAAATCAAGACAGAGAGCCGCGTCTATTCTTTGAGGCTGGACTTATCGACACATCGATCGAGAAGCTCATATCCGCCACTCGATCGATGGACCAATTCATCATTTAATTGCATCGTTACAGATTACAGAAATATAGTTTGAATTATCAAATGATGAAACAATACGTTACTGAATATAGAATGTATATTATTGTCGAGAAATTTACGAGCTACTCGAAAAAGGATATCAATGATGCGACGAGGCAAGGGAATGTAAGCGAACTCCTCACGTGCACGTAATGTACTTACTGAAAGTTTTAACATCTTCCAAAGCATAAAATAGATCAATCACTTCACTGTCAGCTCAAAAGCATTGATAAACAGAACTCTCTTCAATCTTAAACACATATAAGATGACACAACACTCTACTTCAAATTATGATATGGTAACAATTAGCGAACCAAGTGATAGCGTTGAAATACTAACAACAGTGAGACAAAGTGTTCGATGAACGATTAAAATGTCGAGCGCCTTCACTGATTTTGAACCCACATATCCATAGGACTTTTCTTTAATTATTTCATCATGAAACTTCAGGCTATATTTTATCTTTTGTCTAAAAAAACCTGCCGAGTCTTACAGCGACAAGATGCCTGCTTTATGGCTAAGATACAAGTGGTGAAGCCTAACATTGTGTTCATAATGAATGCTATCGCACGCTGCGATAACGGTCATCCAGCAGGCAGATATAAATAAACCTCAGCTATGGTTTGTCCGCTGAGTGACCAGCAAGAGCTGATATGCTTGTCCGATACTTTCTATATAATTTTTCATCCTTTCAGAATTAGTATGCTATTCTATCACAAACATTAACATCACTATTATAATTTCAACTTGAAATTTTTTTCACCATAGAACAACCATGCAGTCAATTTCTTTTTGAACGCTGAATGTCAACGAGCGACTTTCTCTTAAAGAAGAAATTTTTAATTGTATGTATAAACTAGTTTGAAAAAACAATAAATGTTGATGGGAGATCTTGTTTACTACGCGCGAACAAAAAAAAAACAATGATTGACAACATTGGTTTCAACTCAAAAATAAGATGGCTGTAATAAAAAGCAATATGTAGGAATTCGCAAATGATCTAGCGAAATGACCAAAACCTTACGTTACCTTTTACGCGCTGCCTTTACCATTTTCTTCAAACTCAACATCTTCCGTCGTTACCAAGGAAAAAACTTACATTGAAACAAAGTTCACACATCTTATTGGTAGAAATCAGGGTAGATAATGAGAATCCGATAGTTATTGGGCAGCAAATCCGACACTCCCATCAAAAATATCAAAAATACTCAACAAAATTGGTAACTAATTCAGTATCTATAACTTGGACCCCAAACCCTTATCATACACAAATTTTAACTGCCCCACACCATCGCCAACGTCGATGGCGCAGCTTGACAGCTTCTATATGTAATTTTATTCTGGAGTTTGCTCCATGATTATTTGTGACATGATTATGAAACATGAATTGATTTATTCATGTTTGCTCCACGGGTATTCAACAAGTATTCATAAAATATTTTCTTAAGTATCTACAAAGAAGAACCGAGGAAAACACGTGTACTTGTGTCGTACAGAGAACCAGGTTGCGGCGACACTGTTGAAGATAATCAATTAGGTCTTTGCCTCATAACAAAACAAGATTACAACCATTAACTAATTGTCATATATGAACGTATTATAGAAATAAAACGTAAATGAATTTCAAAAGAATAAACATGAAGACGACTAAGTTTCTAAACGTGTACCTAAGTATCGCGTTTCTTGACCAAAATTAACTTAGCTTCGAGGGCGTCGATGGCGCCATCAAAAGTGTTTTTATGGGCATGCAAAATTTGAAGTAGCGCGGCGATCTAAAGTTTCTAGTCTAAATATAGAGGACCTGGACGCATTCCTGTGGCAAACTGCGAGATACCGGCCATGCCAACGTGCTAGCAAATTATTCACATAGACATCTACGAATAACACAATAATTAATAAATAGATAATACAATAAGTCCGTATACTATAGAATTTTCCAAAATACTTTCCTATTGGACCCCAATTAACCGCCGATTCCAACCAGGTAGCAAAGAATTTTTTAACATATGCACGTTGAAGGACGATACCAATGTACCAAAAAGTCTGACAACGGTTCTTTTATACTGCACTGCACTGCCTGGACGCAGTGGTTCACCACAGCATTGACACGAACATCACAGACACAGTGGTTCACCACAGCATTGACACGAACATCACCGCACTGGAGCGAGTAGCGACGTGGAGTCGTGGTTCCGTCATGGGTTCCAGGCGTGCGAGTCGACAAGAAGAAGTTTTACCAATGCCAGCACGACCTTGCTTCCTAAAGCGGCACCATGATTAGTTGCTCAAACCACCGTGAAACTAGGGGAAGTTCTGCTTCGTGTTGCACGAGTAATGCTAATAACAAAAGAACCTCTGCATGAATCTTTATTTCATGACATCGAAAAATGCAGTCATAGAATAATTACAAATATCACAGAACAAAAGTAGGTAGAAGTTGCCAGTCGAGCGACAGGACAATTCAATTGCGCCCACAAAAGAAGAGGTCGCAATCCATCCTGAAGAGTCATGCATTATTCACGAGAAACCCTTAACAAATTTACGCTTAATTTGTGTATAACCTGACACTTGACGTGTTCAAGTGGGACCTGTAAATCTGGTTACATGCTGGAGACATCACGTGTGCCTCCGGTCAGCGTCAGAGATAAAACACGACGCACGTCACTTGAAAATTCAGCGGCAGAAAAGACCACGCAAACGTGACCGATTTCTGACAGCGATAGATGGCGGGTAAAATAAATTAGCCTTCGAAGTACGGCCAATGTAATTCTTCGACAGGCTTCGGAAAGCGAACTATCTGGTAGTTGTTGTCGCGCGTCAGGCTGGTGCCACCTACTGCTTGTGTAAAATCCAAGGCGTTCACAATTATAGGTAGTCACATACCAGAATAAACGGATCATAATAAAATCAAAAAAGCTAGTCCCTGACTAAACGTTAAAAAAAAGTCCCTGGCTAAACGTTAAAAAGCAAAAAAAGTCCCTGGCTAAACATTACGGGACTTGCACGACAGCTTCCGCTTTCATGCGACGTTGCACGAGATCAAGTCACGCTTCTCGGACGCTACGGCGAGCTCAGTATTAAATGTTGCAATGCAATAATCTTCCCAATAAAAACTATCAACTTTAGAAAATTGATCACCATTAACTACGTTACATTCTTAATTTATGAAGTATTTATTTAGGGAATGTCAGGTAAAAATAAAACGAAACCAACCCAAAGCTATGTTGTGACAGCCTCGTATGAGAGAGAGGAGTAATTCATACCTTGGATTCATTTTATTTTCCCTAAAAACTTCTGAACTCGAGTTCCGATAAGCCAACAGTTGCAGTACAATAATCGAGATACAATTGAGCAGTAGGTTAGTGACCTTAAACATCGTAAATATTATGGCATAGCAATTAATGCAGGTATAATATATCACATTAAATCCCTTGTCGAAGAAACAGCCTCGCCAATTACACAGACATCGATGTGAGACGATGCCAGCAGAAAAAAAAAAAATCTGCCAGGCTCAGACGGCCCGCCGACGAAAACACATTTAGAAAAGCGCCAGGTTTTGTCGTGTCTGGACGTCGGAAAACAGCGACTGGCGGCACGAACAACAAACCCGTGATACGTGTGTGCAGCGCGTGGCGTGTCCCACGTTTACGTGTGTGCAGCGCGTGGCGTGTCCCACGTTTACGTGTGTGCAGCGCGTGACGTGTCCCACGTTTACGTGTGTGCAGCGCGTGGCGTGTCCCACGTTTACGTGTGTGCAGCGCGTGACGTGTCCCACGTGTACGTGTGTGCAGCGCGTGAAGTGTCGCACGTGTACGTGTGTGCAGCGCGTGACGTGTCCCACGTGTACGTGTGTGCAGCGCGTGGCGTGTCCCACGTGTACGTGTGTGCAGCGCGTGGCGTGTCAGCTCAGGGCTGACACTGAACCACCACGTGTACGTGTGTGCAGAAAATGACGTGTCAGCTCAGGGCTGACACTGAACCACCACGTGTACGTGTGTGCAGCGCATGACGTGTCAGCTCAGGGCTGACACTGAACCACCACGTGTACGTGTGTGCAGAAAATGACGTGTCAGCTCAGGGCTGACACTGAACAACACCGTGCACTCAAGTATTGCGTACAATACATATGAGTGATGACGATGTACGATGCACGCCATGTAAGAAGTCAGCAAAACGAAATCAGGAAAGTACTTCATATATCTGCATGTTCAGGTCATGAGCGGACTGTGCATCGTGCGACAAAGAAAATAATATTCAGTATTTGAATTGCGGCTAACATTTTTATTCACCGTTAGGTATAAAAATTGCGATGAATCAAGCCTAAGACAATTCAAAATTGGCGAACATCATGCATCATCATGTATAAACGCTGCACCTAATGGCGCACATCGTTATCATGTATCGTATTGTGTATGCATGCTCGTCCGTGTATCCATCAGCTCCTGCCTATTATACAGATAACATTAGTTTTTTTACACGGGGAGATGTGGACACAACCCATAGCTCGCAGCGAGCGGCAGCCGCATTCATCAAGCTGTCGAGGCTGACGATAGAAATGTCAGGTGTGGATACCATCCCGTGCTGCTTGTGTCGGTACACTTGCATGGGGTGTGTGTGTACTTGTGTGCAGTGCATACAGTTGAGGCGTGTACTTGTAAAGGGTATTTAGTATTTACGTATAAAGTGTTCATCGGAAAAAGTGTTCGTTGAATGCGTATAAACTATAAAGTATTCGTGAGAAAAAATGTTCGTTGAATACGTATAAAGTATTGGTGGGAAAAAGTGTTCGTTGAATACGTATAAAGTGTTGGTGGGAAAAAGTGTTCGTTGAATACGTATAGTGTTCGTCGGAAAAAAGTGTTCGTTGAATACGTATAAAATGTTCGTCGGTTCGTCATGAGACCTACAATAGGCTTGCAGACATGGGAAACATGTCCATTTTGTGAGGCATGTGAGGCCTACTTTAGGCACCAGGGAACCAAACTAGTAAGGCCCACTATATGCCTCTATTTGTAAGGCCAACTCAAGCATATCAGTACCCGCAGAAAGTTCTGGCATGGCGCCCGCGTTCTGAAGCTGCAGCGCTACAGCGCAGGAAATATGCAGCGGACGACGTTACACTCCGAGAGGCCTTCAATGTCGCTGTGCTCTGTATCGTTCCAGTGCGCATGTGCACAGCAAAGTCCCGTGCACAGGTGCGCAAAAATGTTCCAGTGTTCAGGTGCACAGCAAAGTCCCGTGCGCAGGTGCGCAAAAATGTTCCAGTGCGCGGGTGCGCAGTACAGTTCCAATGTTCAGGGGCCATAATAACAAAATTCGCTAAGTGAACGTAAGTACTTACGCTCTATTTTCTTGCCTATGGTGGATTTTGCTTGGAAGGCCGTCAATGATTGGCTGATGAACTTACGATCTCAACTTTTCTTGAAAGTATAGGCCCAGGTGCACAGCTAAGTCCCAGTGCGCTGGTGCGCAACAATATTCCAGTGCACAGTTCTGTTCATGCTCAAGCACGTACTGGACATTTCATCGCAGTGTCTCGTTGTCGTCAACACGCGCGGTGTTTTTCAACAAACTATCGACCTGAAGCAACGTGAGCTTAGAAATGAATTTGCAGGCTAAGTGACAATGCAATGTTCGGAGAACGATGAAAGGAAGAAGCAAAGGAATAACAAAATTCTATTCAATATTCGTGACTTCAAATCGGGAACTGTTTAAGGAATCAACAAAATGATTCTACTATAGAAAGTCTTGCTCAACTGGGGGCGAATAGAGAGCGGATCAGGAAATGAAAGTGACTCAACATCAACACCCACCGCATCAGCCGCCATCATCAACACCACCGCATCAGCCGCCAACATCAACACCGCCGCATCAGCCGCCAACATCAACACCGCCGCATCAACGTCGAGCAAGTAACAAAGCAGTTAACCCACTAAAAATGAGTGAATTTTTGTCCAAATTGCGATGTAATTCATGCCATTGTGTGGGTAATTCTGATCCAATTTGACCCCGAAAAAATGGCCTATTAATGTTATGACCACTTTCTGCTGCATCCCCTAGGCCACCTGTAAGTCGGTGCTGCCTTGTGCCGAAATTCATCTCCCAAAACATTGAAGTACCTCAGTATCAGGTGCTGGTTTCTCGTCTGTGATTAGCTAGTTTATCTTGAAAAGCCGTCGGTGATTATCTGACGGATTTATAAACTCGTAACCAATTTATCTCTACTTCTATAATTTATTTATCGTAATCAAAATCTTATGTAATAAATCCAGTAAATGGGAGAAATAATACGATAGAGAATACCTCGCGCCGACTGAACAGTACAGGTAATATTTTTTTGTTGCTTGATAATCACTTCTAACTGAGAATATAATACTCCGTGATACAAAATTAACACGTTAAACACGACAAAGCAACGACCGGCCAGTAACCAATTACCGAGGATCATACAGCGCACCTAGACTCGGATACAGAGAACACCGCTAGAACCGGCACTATACAACACACGACTAAAAATACAACAAAAAACGTAACCGCCATGTAGGCAGAGTCCGAGCAATAGGAGAAGTCTATTGATCAAACTGTCTTTTGTTACGACGGCGAAGTTAATTCCCTGCAGTGGTCAATGACAGAGGATGGACCGAGTCACGCCGCGGTAACGTTCCTCCCACGGCGGATCACTTCAAGAACTCTACAGATACGTTGCAGTAACTATATACTGAAAGCCCATAAGACTGTTTAACAGAGACGCGAAAATATCTACTAAAAGTATTTACCATAGGTATGGAAATATCATGCTGAAATCTCTGAGTATTTAATAGAGACATGGGAAAACCTAATAAAATCTCAAAAGTCCTAACAGATACGCGGAAATATCTACTAATATATCACAAAATTAATTAACGGGAAAAGGGTCCCTGTAAACTCAGTTAACACTAACTAGACTCACTAGCAACGCACGGATACTAATACCTAACTTAGACTGCCAATATCATGTCTGACCTTTAGGATGCTGTAAGTTTCGTTGTATTGTTTGCTGTTCACTGCAACTCAGATGTCATACACAGTCTGACGTATGGTATGCTATATCATTTGCTGCATTTCGTTGACATAACAGAATGTTTAATGCTAGAATATTGAACACTTTGTCGGTTCACGACAGCGTCGCGGCGATGTTGCCTTCGAACATTGAGGCTGCCTGTTCCAGTATCTGCGGATAAGACGAGATCGAGGAGCTGAGGGCACGTTTAGAAGATGAGACCTGCAACTGTTCGCGTACCAACGCAGGCAACAAACCACATTCAGGCTTTCAGCAAATAAAATATGCTTCAGTTATCGCAAAACGTTAAAGGATTCAAAGCGGTTCACTTAACCTAAATGTGAAGCTTACAGCAACGAACATATTCCAAAATACCATCACGCCGATAATACTTTTATTTGTAAGGAAAATTTACAGATTTGTGACGGAATTACGCCCGACGCTACTACCGCTATTATTTTCAAAAAATTATCAAACATTTAGAGAACGGCAACCACCCTCCCCCTATACCCTACAAACATCGGACCAAACTTAAGCCCCGTCCACACGTTCAAACTTATCGTCAGTCTTGCATGTCATGCCAGGTTTGAGCGATTTTGACGGAAGACTGAAGAGCGTCCACACTCCACACGCTCAAACTTTCCTTCAGTTTTTAGTGCGTTCGCGACAATGGAGGAGGCAGTGCTGCTCGCTGTAGTGAGCGCAGTTTGTGCCACCATAATTAGGTTAAAGCGATGCAAACGTACGCGGTGGTCCCGAAAATGGTTTTAAAAAATACCACAATGAGGTTTGATAGACAGCATCCCTACCAGCACCAGACAGCATTGACGACTTCATTTTGGCACATTCTTTTCGATAAAGAGTTTATTTTCTTCGTTACAAAGTCTCTGTTCGCTGTATGATCAACTTCTTTGCACTTAGCGATCAATGCCGCATAGGCCAGTGCTCTCTTGTTCTTAACTCCTTGTCACTAGCTTTTTGATCGAATTTACCATAAACATGGGAAACTACGATATAACTCCATAAACTCACCAAAGTAAATCGTGAAACCAGTGTCGGATATCCTGGGATATGAAAAACTAGAGCTAGCGAGAAACATTGTCACAGCTCGCATCATCAATATAGACTGAGATAGAGTAAAAGTTTGACCAATTAGTCGGTTGCCCGTCCACACGCTCAAACTTATCGTCAGTCTTGCATGAACCCAAAGGTCTCGCCCGTCCGTCTTTTCCAGGTTTGTCAAATCTCAAACTCCGCCCACCCGTCATGCAAGACGTCAAACTTCGAGCGTCCACACGCTCCGTCTTGTCGTCAAACTTGGCATGACATGCAAGACTGACGATAAGTTTGAGCGTGTGGACGGGGCTTTAGGCTCATAGATTGCAACGATCATCGTAAGTTCTCTGATAGCAATAGACATCTTCCAATCCCCTAAGATACTCCCACACCTACAACTCCAATTATTTGTTGATGCAGTTACGACGGTCGTAACTGTTCTTGCGTACAGCAGCTGCAGGAGCAGACGTGCTTTGCTACCGCGATTATGCTTTGGAAAATCTCAGATGAAAGCCAGACTTCTTTCAGCGGCGCGAGTTCTATTGTCAATACAAACATAACTCTACGTTGGTTACTTGCACACAAGTGGTGGGAATCGCGTAAAAGAGCAAAGATGAAATTGGAAGGACAATAAAATATTTAAACAAATCTTTAAGTTATCCTAAAATGAAAATGTCATTTCGAACCTATGTGAAACTTGAGTGCTCTGAACCACCATAGTAACAATCTCGCGGCAGTATAGCATCCTTTCCGCTGCAGCAATTATGCGACAGCAGCAGTCAAGTAGCAGCAGCAGACACGCGGCAATCGTGTAGCAGCAACATCCATGCAGCATATCCTGACTGGCCTCACCAGAATCATGTTACCTGCAACACGATCTGTTCGGGTGTACAGAGCTCACTGTACGACACACTGAGCACCACACGGAGTACAGTACACTGAACGGCAACAGTGTACAACACACGGTTCACGAAATATGTACTAAAGTAAAACTCTTCATACCAGGTACTGATCACGGTACAGGGATCACTTCTTACAGCCACTGAAGGCAACACGTCGAACTATGCGTTATGCACGTAACTCTTACCCCACGCAAATCACACCCACAGTGGCCGTGCTATGCTAAAAAACTCATGGTTTACTAAGAGAACTCATCTTTTTTAGCAAATATACGCGAGTTTATTGGTTAAGTGCACGAAGAGGTTTATTCCGTTGTCCCTATAAGCGGCAAGTCAGTTGAAGAAGAAGCATTTTGATTCACTGCTCTTGAGACCCAAGAGGATTACAACTTTCGTTTTTAGGACATCTTATTGCTCAATAAAATTGTTCAAGGCTCACTATTTACCGAACGATGGGCATTATGCTACAACTACTTGATGGGTCAATATGCAGTCAATGAAGAGATAACAATAAAAATTTAATGAAAAAGCAGGCTATGTGTACTAAGACGAATGATCTATAGACTAGACGACTGATGGTGCCAATAAGGCGAGTCCGGTGTACACCATTAGTTCGGTATTCATGTAAAGACATGAGTAATTAGGAGTACTGTACTATAGTTTGGGCTCAAGAGTTATGAAGGACGACGCTCTACGTACTATATGGGCATCGTACACGCGACAATTAAGAAGACTGCTCGTAAACACGCACGACTCCCAGCAAATAAGGTGGGCCTTATTAGTGATCAACCCTCTACCTACTAATTCAGACATCACACAAGCAAAGAAGACATACCCAAGTACGCGCATAGCAAGATATGTTGAGAGTGTTAGTGACCTAGTCTCAACAAAGTCATAAAGGTACGACACTTTCGATAGGTTTGAGGGCTTCATTTGAATAAACTACATAGTATTAAATAATTAAATACAGATTGTAAGCTTACATATAGCTGACAAAATAAGTGACTCAGTCTCTGGAAACTTATAGGGGTTGCACATCAAGTTCTATGACAGGTAGAGGACGGGATGAGCGGCCTTGTCAGAATCACGTATACAGTCCTGGGACAGGCAGAGGACGGAGTGAGCGGCTCTGTCAGAATCACGTATACAGTCCTGGGACAGGCAGAGGACGGAGTGAGCGGTCCTGTCAGAATCACGTATACAGTCCTGGGACAGGCAGAGGACGGGGTGAGCGGCTCTGTCAGAATCACGTATACAATCCTGGGACAGGCAGAGGACGGGGTGAGCGGTCCTGTCAGAATCACGTATACAGTCCTGGGACAGGCAGAGGACGGGGAAACCCGTCTAGATGTTATCACAGGAGTGACTCCATTAGAGACTGAGCGGACACAATACCAGCTGATAACCTGGGAAATTTAGTGTATACTGTTAGCGCACACACATCAACGCGTGTACACTCTTGCCTGTAAACGTGCTTATACTAGTTGCTGAGACACTCGTATCGTACTCAGCAGTTCTACTGGGTAATATTGCTCGGCAGCATTTCTCGGCACCATAACACCACTTCACCTTCCCCAGAATCAACAGTAGAAATGTTGATCTTTACATTTACAATTAAATGCCGGAATGAGAGAGCGGTAACACACAATACCAGGTATTGCATCGAAGCTCTTGCACTACACGAGAATTTCCTAGCAACACAGGTGGTTGTCTCAGGAGACATGCGGGTGTTGATCAACAGATGATAGACCAACAGGTGGTTAGCGAACAGGTGCTCGGTCAACAGGTGGCTTCACATCCCGCAAGTCAACAGCGGTGACAGCAGATATGCGGGCAGAAACAACTTACACGAGGCGTGTAACATCCATACGAGCGTTGAGAGATCATACGGGCGTTCATACACGCGTTGAGATTTCATACGGGCGCTCATACACGCGTTAAGATATCATACGAGCGTTCATACACGCGTTGAGAGATTATACGGGCGTTCATACACGCGTTGAGAGATCATTCTAGCGTTCATACACGCGTTGAGATTTTATACGAGCGTTCATACACGCGTTGAGAGATCATTCTAGCGTTCATACACGCGTTGAGATTTTATACGAGCGTTCATACACGCGTAGTGAGATCATACGAGTGTTCATACACGCGTTGAGATCATACGAGCGTTCATACACGCGTTGAGATCATACGAGCGTTCATACACGCGTTGAGATCATACGAGTGTTCACACACGCGTTGAGATTTCATACGAGCGTTCATACACGCGTTGAGAGATCATACGAGTGTTCATACACGCGTTGAGATCATACGAGCGTTCATACATGCGTTGAGAGATCATACGAGCGTTCACACACGCGTTGGGATCATACGGGCGTTCATACACGCGTAGAGATCGTACGGGCGTTCATACACGCGTAGAGAGATCATACGAGCGTTCATACACGCGTTGAGATCATACGAGTGTTCACACACGCGTTGAGATTTCACGAGCGTTAATCCACACGTTGAGATTTTATACGAGCGTTCATACACGCGTTGAGAGATCATACGAGTGTTCATACACGCGTTGAGATCATACGAGCGTTCATACACGCGTTGAGATCATACGACATACACGCGTTGAGAGATCATACGAGTGTTCATACACGCGTTGAGATCATACGAGCGTTCATACACGCGTTGAGATCATACGAGCGTTCATACACGCGTTGAGATCATACGAGCGTTCATACACGCGTTGAGATCATACGAGTGCATACACGGCCATTACTTCTGCTGATGCAAGCATCGCAAAAAAAGCCTCAGAGTTTGCGAAAACATCCCTTCCCCGCGCTGAAGTTAACGTCGTTACGAATTCAAACTAAACTAAAACCAAACCTGCCAACAAAATAACGACATACTGAAACAAAGCAGAAAACAACTCTTTTATTTACTGGGAATTTTTTTTTCCTAAAAAAATAGGGTATTCTTATCAGACCGGTGAAAGAGGCACGCTTGTTTACGCCACTGTATGCGTGGTGCAGTACCGTGAATGAGGCAGCACACGGGGATTCATGAAGAAAAATGCAACCAACACACGGGATGTATGAGATTGATGTACAGCTATCCCACGACTACGACTATCCTACGACTACGACCATCCCACGACTACGACTATCCCACGATTACGACTATCCCACGACTACGACTATCCCACGACTACGACTATCCCACGACTACGACTATCCCACGACTACGACTATCCAACGACTACGACTATCCCACGACTACGACTATCCTACGACTACGACTATCCCACGACTACGACCATCCCACGACTACGACTATCCCACGACTACGACTATCCCACGACTACGACTATCCCACGACTACGACACGACTATCCTACGACTACGACTATCCTACGACTATGACTATCCCACGACTACGACTATCCTACGAATTACACGTAAACGCGCCTGAGAATTGAGAAAGATTTCTACACGACAGTTGCCTGTACGTCGGCATGACTAAGCCCCAGGAAGTGCAGAGCTTAGCAACAAACTACATCATAACCCTAGAGGACAATAGCGAACAATGGAGGACAATTATTGTGCACTAGATGACCAGGCAGCAACTCACCTGTGCTGGCCGCCGCTTCCTCTGCCGTGCCGCTGCCATTATTTTCCTTACAAGTCTCAAATTCTTTCAAATCATCATATGACTTATGGTTTTATTTCACTATAAATGATTTATTTGTACGGTAGTGAAAAGTCTTCTACAAGGGCGTTTGATTTATTTTAAATCAGCATTGTAGTTCGTTAGCACCTATGGACAAGGAGCTCGTGGTGGTTAAACAAAGCCGGTGACCGTGAGCGGTAGACGAGTAAACGCTGTGTATAAAATACCGCGAGAAAAATCACGAAGATGTTCGTACAGTCGAGAAGCAGCGCAGAGCTCGAGCACTGCTCACCTCCCGCGAGCGCGGCTCAGGCGCTAGTGACACCTGCACCGGCAGGACCCGAGTCTAGCGATCAGCTGAGGGGGTAGGGGAGGGGGGGTAGTGCCTTCCTCCGCTCCCCCCCCGCCCTCAGCTACAGCCACACAGCCACGTGATCCCTTCTGGCCTCACCACCATGCCATCAGTTCTCCATCACTACCACCACTGTAACGCCGCTACTGCACTATCATCACCACAACATCACTACTTCAAATACTACCACTACATCATCATCATTCCTCACCATCACCAGTCGTACGATCACCACCACATCTGCGCAACCACAAAAAATACCAAGAGAGAAAATACCAAAAGCGAATGAGCTGCGAGAGGGTAACAGTACTAATGAGGGCAACAAAAGCAACGAGGGTAAGAGGCACAGAGGATAACTGTGTACTGAGCGCTGACACCTGTCAGCTCTGAGCTGAATTCAGTTCACATATTCATACGTTTTTACCGTTTCGTGTTGACACTTTCAAAACACAAACATGCCATCACTTGCACTTCCTGAAGCAACTCCATATAGATGTTTCTGTAACATAAGCACATACTGACAATACGGACACATACTATGACACCACATTTTGGCACGACGGACAAACACTGGCACTCAGGCGTTGGAGTCTTAGCACAGCCCATTCAAAAAACAGCGTTTCAGACCACTGACCACATCAAGTAGATATAAAATATCCCGTTACTAAATGACGAAAAAGTGTCATAAACGAGACATCAATAGAGCATGGGAACTGGAAGCAAGCGACGCAGGAGGTTGCTTCCGTTCCGGACTGTCTTATCAACAGCAACATCCTTAGTGGAGCAGCAGCTGGCCTCACCGCATCCCAGCAGCTGGCCTCACCACATCGCTGCAGCTGGCCTCACCGCATCCCAGCAGCTGGCCTCACCACATCGCTGCAGCTGGCCTCACCACATCCCTGCAGCTGGCCTCACCACATCCCTGCAGCTGGCCTCACCACATCCCTGCAGCTGGCCTCACCACAACCGACTATCGTGATGAGGTGCAAGACATCATACTGAGGTCCTTTACCCAAAGCACGAAATATTTAAATCAGGAAGATGCAGCCATCGCACTTATTCAAGGCCGTAATCAATCAGATGCAGCCATCGCACTTCTTCAATTAGTTGCGATCATGCAAGAAAACGACATGAAAAATATTTCAGCAATAAGTTGTATTATTATTAGGTGACCGAAGCTCATTATAAACTTGCTTAGAAGTCGATGTCTTCGTGTAAAACTGGAAGCCATTTCAATATTATGTTAATTAGAAACCAGAACTATAGTATAGTATGCAATAGCAATTATAGCATAGTATAGTTAGACGATAGTCGACAACCGCTGGGTGAGGAGTTGAGAGATTCAACAGACTCGATCGCTCGAGAAAACAGATATGAACTCTAGCAAAAACAGTCTATTGCTTGGAAAGACTGTCTCGATCGCTTGAAGGAACAGACTAGATCGCTTGAGAACAGAATCGATCATTCGACGAAATAGACTCGATCGCTCGAGGAAACGGTTTTTTTCTCTGGTGAACAAGTTTTGTATCATCGGTAGAAATTCGTGACCGAATCGACGGTTGTTGAGTAATTTTTCATTGCTTGTAACAGGCAGTCATAGATCACCAACCATTTCCCATAATTCGTTCAGTGTGCCGTTTCACGGTCTATATAATGATAAGCAAGATTCCTCACTTTGGTCATGTTGGAGCAAGAACCGAGCGACTGCCTGTTACAAGCAAGGAACAATTACCCATAAACCGTCGATTAGGTCACGGATTTCTACCGATGACACAAAACTTGTTCACCAGACAAAACCCGTAAAAAAAGAAATAAAAAAAACAAAAATGAAAACACGCAAGTTTTTAAAACCAACGAGTAGAGCGCACATACTGCCGAGGCGAGGAAACTTCCTCCTGCGAGGACGATAATTCAATGGACTTCGGGAGCCCTCATGAGGGCGAGAACTAGAGGGTCGGTAAGAGAGCAGACGACCTCATTGCTGTCAGTGGAGAGGTCGAGTTGCGTCGTATTGCTGCCTGCAGCGCCGACCACGCAAAAACCAACGGCAAAAGATCTTCACATTCCGCATTTGAGGTGGCGGAGAGGCAAGCCGCGTGCGACGGGGCGGCACGAAGGAACGTACTATGACACTCAATGTTTTACTGAACCCAGCAGAATTCACCCGTTGAAATGGTGTCATATAACGAACACTAGAGGCGCAAAATTCATAGGAGATATAACAAACTATCTTATTATCGAGTTTTTTTAAACTTAATTCATTTTTAAGCCTGAGAAAATGAGCAAGTTTATCTAATAAAAATTAGAGAATGATTAGAAAAAACTCAACACGTGAGCTGGTGAGCGATGTCTTTCAAAGGAAGCCTGAGAGACGAGGCGCCAGCGGGAGCGACGGTTGTATTGTTTCGTGCGTCATGAATAATTGATTGTGTGCAGCCACACGGTTAATATTCAGAGACGACCTCCATTGTTCAGTGGCAGTGGAAGTTTTCAATGTTACTAAGTGCGGACGACATAGGATAAGATGAGAGATAGCAATAAGCCTGATGTCCAGCGATCGACCAGGAAACGAGCGGCAAACAATAGAGCACTCGCGCGGACTACGTCATCTCGAGCGCATCTCAGGACGTCTATAAGAAGAACGCGTCCACACGCACGTCATTCCTCGTCTCTGGCCGAGGCAATACGTTAATGAGGGAGCATTTCTACGCAGAGCCGATCATTCCTCGTCTCTGGCCGAGGCAATAAGTTAATGAGGGAGCATTTCTACGCAGAGTCGAGATAGCGTTGCGCATTTGGAGTCTCACGAAGGGCAGCGCTGCAGCTGGATGAGCAGAGTGCCACAGCAACGCTGTGTGTCACTCAGCAACGTGTCTCTGCTCGATATTTCAAATCTCCTCTGCAAGATCTTTTAATTTTTGTGTTGCGAAATTCGTAATTTATTTAGGAATTATTTGCGTCTCATATTTATTAGGTTCAAAAGTGTCTCCTCCGTATTTTCATGTTTCGTCGAGATTATTGTTCTGCAATGAACAGCATACATTTAAGCTCGGTCTACTATTTTTATGACTATACCATACCACGTATAGGGGTTACTTAACAACACCGAATGCTCCATTCTGTTGCTCCATATGTAGAGCATGAGGAGATATCATTAACATGTTCATGTATTGTGCGTGGAGAATGTTCCTGCCATGTCATGGTGCACAGACAATAAAGTTGTACGTTGTATTACAAGAAAGCGCTATTAGAAGCGCGCCACAATGACAGACTTGCTTCTATTCGTCAAATCCTCGACAGCTATGACAAGAGGAGCAAGGATGCCATTGTGTGCAAGGAGGAGGAGAAGGAGACAGTAGGACCAGCCGCTATTGTCCTGACAAAATACGTGGTCGTCACCTCAATGTCACGCTCCTTCATGGGGCACTCAATACCATTGAAGACAATAACACAATATGCCAATTACAACACGTGACCAATCACTTTCTGACTCTTCGGTAACGCGGGAACTTTCTTCGGTAACTTTTCCCCACACAGTGAAAGTTTGATCTCCATAAAGTTTTAGTCCGGGACTTGATCAGGGCTACATTTAAAGTCGTAATCAACGCAACCGGAGAATGTTTCGTAAATGTTTATTCGTGAGTTAATCTATAAAGAACACTCGGTTAGAAATGCGATCCAGAAACGTACAAAGTAAAATATGCCGAATATCTTCGCAATTTTTCATTTTGAAATAATTTAGAATAATTAATTAAAAAGAATTTTAGATTGAATTCATCGCAACAATACGTAGGGCCAACAGTGCAGTTTTTATTAATGAGAGCAGAATGCCAACATCCATGAACGAACGTCACAACAAGCGCTGCAACGTACTTGAATGAAGATAATTAGTAACGAATGCAACTAGTAACGAGTGTAACTAGTAACCAGAGTAATTATTAATGAGTGGAAATAGTAACAAGTAGTACAAGTAAAAAGGGACAAAAGTAACAAGTGACAAAAGTAGCAAGTAAGAAAAGTAACAAGTAACTAGTTAGCAAGTCGATCGGAAGCAACTATACTTGCACCTGAACGACCAGGCGTGAGGTTTGCAGCCACAGTAAAGCTCATACTCAGAAAGCTTTGTGTTGAACACACAATGCAAGAGGTTCCAAAACATCCCTGCTCCGGCATGCACGCATACCGCTTCATATACGTTTTCCTGGGACGTCTCAACTCGTTCAAGCTTGGATTCTTCTACCACATCTAATTTATTTACTTTGATATTCTGATTCAATTTAGACTAGACTTTTTCTTTGATAACATAAAGTGAGGATTAAGAGTGTAAGCATGAGAGTGAGCTCAGTATCAGTGGCAGTCGCACGTACTGCATTACTGATGAAGGTGTGACTCACGAACCAAGAGCAATGATCGCGTCATTGTTTAGATAAGACTTTGATATCCCGGTTTGGGCTGCGACCGTGACACACGTAAGCACTATGTGTCAAGGAATAGCTGGCATATTAGCATATACCTACCATATGACCTTAAATTAAAGTAACATTCTGAAATGTTATACTGTCCTCCTACGCTGTGATACCCTGAACAAGATATAGGGCTGAAATGTGCTGCACAATCGCTTGTAGTAAAATACCGCACATAGAACAAAATATGGAACTTAACAGCGTTACGAGGAAGGTACAGCAAATTGTCTATTATGATACTGACACTCATGGACGTACCTGACATTGAGGGAGCCGTTGCCAGCAGGCGGCGCAGTAAGCTGACAAATCATCCATGAACATACCTGACATTGAGGGAGCCGTTGCCAGCAGGCGGCGCAGTAAGCTGACAAATCATCTATGGACATACCTGACATTGAGGGAGCCGTTGCCAGCAGGTAGGTCAGGAGGATGAGACTTGGTCGGAGTTTTTTGATCGGACGTGAACTTCTTCCTGAAGATGGGGCTCTGGCTGAGGATCTGAGTGGCGTTGAGCTCAGACGTGGCCAGAGTAACTCTGTGGGACGCAACGCAGCCATCGACGGTAGTTTTTGGTCGAATGACAACATCAGCAGACGTGGCATCGTCGGGAGGACCATCCAGCACGTCTTCAAGTCCCACTGTGTCTTCTTTGCCCTCATCCTCATTTGAATCGTCAACAGAAGCTACGTTATTTTCAGCATCGTCGTCCGTGAGTTTAGACGACGCCGTTGAGTCGTGGTCGTCATCGGAGTCACCTGTCGCTTGGGACGAAGCATCTTCCTTTAGGTCTGAGGTATCCCTCTTTAGATGTAAGGGGTCTGCCACCAGGTCTGAAGTGTCAGGTGCCAAGTCTGAAGTATCTGCCGCCAGGTCTAAGGTGTCTGCCGGCAGACCTGACGTGTCCTTAGTGAGGGCTGGAGTGTAGATGGACGACAAGTGTTGGAGATTTTCGGAAGACGGCGAGTTCTTCTCGTCCAGCAAACTGCTGCAAAGCAAGAAAAGCATAACATCGTTATCAAGCTTCAGTGAAAAGATTAAAGTCTCCACAAATATAATACACAATAAGGTAATGCAAACATCTTTTTGAACTGATTTTTCAACTTGGTTTGAATAGATAATAACAAGAAATGAATGCTAGGTACGGACCGAAGAGAAAGATGCTGGAAAAATGTAAACTAGATCATTACGCAGGATCAAAAATTATGAAAAGGACAACAAATAAATTTTCCGTTTCAGCGCGACACTATAGCTCCGTGGCCAAGTTTGCTACGGTTTATGTATAATTCTAAACTAAAATAGCTTCTCCACGTGTTGGAGGATGTCGAAGTACCAAAGGATGGCTATCAATGCAGGAGAAGCTGTGGTGGCGGAATGAAGGCACCCAGACGGCAGTAGTTGGTCAGACAGACGGCGTCAAGTTACAGCTCGTGACACGCACCTCAGAAGTGTACCTTACTGATGCCATCAACACAGACACTGAGCGCGGGGATTCTGCGCGTTCAGTGTGTATAGGGTGTTCGATATTTACAAGTACAGTGTAACCTGTGTAGTAACTGTGTAACCTGTGCACAGTGTGCAGGTAATATATAACTTATATGGGCGCTGCGTAACTCAAGTCGCTGTGCAACAAGAATACGGTAATACAATTTACGGTGCTACAAGTACAGCACTGCACTGCACATCACTGTGCAAAAATTGCACGACCGTATAAGGTTATAAGGTACTGTGCAACTGTACAGCACTTGTACTTCGTAACAATTAAGAAGGAGTATGAGGTACTTAGCAAGAAGTGCGCCGTACTCTACCTCGCGCGGTATCTCCATCACTTCCACCAACATGTCACTGCAGGCCTAGGCAAAAGATAGACCATCTAAGCCAATGCACACAAACCTTCGTCTTATAGCGCAAGTACAGAGATGCACACGAAGACTGCGTGCGTTATAGCTGTAAAGTGAAGACAGTATAGTGAAGATCAACCACGCAAAGCATAGAGCGCTCTGGATTTTTTTCATGAAAAGTTCACTTCTCACCTGATAACCTATGTCTACTTCATGCGACAAGCTGTGACGAAGAGATAAACTTGTAATGACGTGACCGGTATGCAACGTCACGCAGTAGCCCGCTTCAAAATAACGCTCACCAGTTACGTCGCCTCGCGGTATATATAGCGTTGGTTGTTTAGTATTACGAGTTCGTTGCTGCCTGCGATGAGTCGCGCTAGCGTTGGTTCGGTCCAGCAATGGTTTGTAATTAAGCATAAATTCGCATTAGCAAAAGTTGCGGCTACTGTTAGGAAAAGAATGCAGCGTTGACCGCACGACAACATATACCAGTGGGCCTTGGTACATTAGTACATACATTCGGCTCGTCGCATCAGCATCGTAAGTGTATATAAATGCCTCGTCAATAATGCTTAATATTAAAACTTTTGCGTTGGACTCGTATACCAAGATTCGTTCTGACCAAAGGCATATAAAGTCACCGTCACTCCATTATGCTTCGATTACGTACAATCATTGGTAATTCTGAGCTCGACAAACAACGTTGAGTAACTTTACCTCCGCTTCAAAAGGCTTAATAACTGTAGGAGGCAGAAAAGCCATAAATTATGCTAATACCTGATAAGACACAATGAGTTTAGTGGTTCAGCTAACCCATTATTCATGCTGCATGCGATCACCTTAGAACACTCCTGCTCTACCAGACATTATCCTGGATAAGACGTATTTGGCCGGCCACGACATCAGAGGTTAGAGCTTCATAAATAATCGATTATAATTTTGTCTGACAGACTCAAACGACGCAGGGGTTGTGAACTCGAGAGTTGAGTTACATACGTTTAGCTTCGATTAGAAATTCTAATCGTTTACGCCATAAAACTATGATAAAAAAGCCAACGTTCTGAGCCTTTCAAATGTTTTTAAGTTATTCTGAAGCCAGCAAGTAGTGTTAACAGAACCAAATTAAGCTGAAAACGTGAGGTAGGAGAAATTCAAGTGTCTATGGTTTTCATGAATCGCTAAACAAGTGTCCGAAGTTCAACTTACTTGGACCGCGAGAGCGGAGGGGGAGTGGAAGCTTCGGAGGAGCTCATGGTTACTGAAGACCGGAGCGTTGATGACAAGCCGGTACTGCGGACTGGATAGTCCAGACGCTAACACGAGTACGGCGCTCTCATGGTGCTCGCGTACGGTGTTGTTGATATCATAGAACTTCAATGTGTTGAACAAATGTCTATTCTGGATATTGACTCGAATGAACAATGTTCTTATTTCAAATGAACATAATCGTATTTACATTTTTGCTTGACAGCGGGTCCAATAAACAATGTTCTTTCAATTGAACATTTTTGTCTTTCACACTCGGTAGAAACTTCGTCTGTTCCAAGAGGAGGTAAGAACCAATCAGCATGGAAGCACTGCAGCAATAATAAGGCCACTAGCTGGAACGTAGGGTAAATTGCGTTGAAGATTTTATACAATGAAATTAATGTATACATCTTGGATTTGCCTCATGAAATTACATTAAAGAATCTATTTTAGAATATAAGCGCGATATAAAACCAAAACCATTACGTAAATCGGTGTATGCCACCATAGCCATGATGCAGCGTGCTGTATGCCAGCACAGCCATGATGCAGCGTGCTGTAGCCAACACAACGTTGACATTGAATTAAACGTTGTTAGTTTGAATCATCGTTAAATACACGTTGTTTTAACGTATTTTTCCTGTAGCATGGGAAGCCTCATTGATTGCAGCAGCGTTATAGCAACACTGAATGCAGCACAGGAGCCCGTATGGAGGCTCAGGTGTTCGATCGTTCATCTCATGGCGCGACGAACTTGGCAGGTGGTGCAGGTGGTGGTGCAGGTGGTAGTGCAGGTGATGATGGTGATGCTGGTAAAGCTGGTGGTGCTGGTGGTGCAGGTGGTGCTGGTGGTACTTAAATGTAAGCAGGTGGTGGTATATGTGTAGTGGAAGGCATGCGGTATTTGTGGTTTGTTTTATAATAGAGGCAAGTAGTGCAAAAAGTTCGGTTGCGTTGCGATTTTGAGAGGCCTGTGAAGCCAGCATGTTGTTTAGACGGCTGGTGATGTTGCAGCCATGTATTGCTGGAGACATCATCACAGTTACTGGACGTGCCTCTTATTCCTACACACTGATACAGATGATGGCCTCAGCCTCATCGCTGTTATTGGCCTCACATGGAGAACACGCAACGTCCGCATGAGTGCGCCTCGCAGCTGCATGTTCTTGACACCGGTGCAGTGCTGTGGCACTACAGCGCAGCTGTGGCTCGCCCCCACATGTTTGTACCAGCAATAACTCATTTCCCTCCGCATTGGAAACGTATTTCCTTCTGTATTGAAAACCAAGTTTTCCCTCATTGTAGGAAAATGAAGAGCATCTTGTACGCAGCTTATTTAGGGCAAGACACGGAAATTTTAATGACTAAACGCAGGATTCGGTGACACGCTAAATACTTTCTATGTCATTACGACGTGAATACAAGATCTGGTTTGACTCATTATAAATCGTGCGGCTTGCAGCAAAATCAAAAATGTTCTTCGTTACAATGAAAAATTACAAGAAAAATAACTTGAGGACCATCTATCAGCATTACAGAGCAAACTTCAGCGTGGCGGAGTGTCAGCATGATAGAGCAAGTGTCAGGACGGCAGACCCGGTGTCAGCGAATAACTTAGGGACCAACTGTTAGCATCGCAGCGCATACAGGACGGCAGAGCAACATCATATGTGCTGTTGGTGCAACACATGAGGCTGGGTCGACACACAAGTGTGGCCCGGGAGCTCAGCACGCAGCTGGAACACGCGCGATTTACAAGGCAGAAGTTGTTCACAGCTTTTATGGAGGCCTAACTGCTTTATTCACAACTGCCATTGAGACAACACCTGCACACTGCCACCCAAACTCTGCTTCTCACACTCTCTTCTTCCATCTCACCTACTCGAAACATTCATTCGCGCTCCCCGTACAATTTCAAAAAATAATAGCAATATTTAGCCAGAGCGACTTTCGAAATTATATTAAATAGTGCCGGTAAATTATTCGGAATTATAACACTAGTAACATGTTAACCCAGTGAAACATTCGGGGAGCAGCTTAGCACGGCGCAACAGGTTAACCCGCTGCACCAAGTTAACCGCGGGAGTATAAAATTTACCTGATTGAAATTTAACCCCGATTCGAATGTAATTAGTTCGGCAAGTTAACCCACACTAACATGTTGATCCGATGCAGCAGGTTAATCCCGCTATCTGGTCCAAAATATTCCCCGTTATTGTTAGCCCAAGATACTTCGTTGTACACATTCAGCGTCATCTGCAACAACATGCAGTGACTGCTCACTGTTGAAAATCAGTCAACAGCTGCCAGACAATTCTTTGTGTGTAATCTTAATAACCCTTTGTCTCGAGATGAAATAAACAATAGGCAATGCTTTTCGCGTCACTAGGCCTGGTAACGAGAGTTACCGCTTGTAGACAAAGGGTTATAACAGAGTAATGCAAACAAATTAGTCTAGCATCACGAAATAAAGAGAATGCCCATATTACCTGTACTGACATTATTCATCAACAATAACTTCGCAGGGGGACTCGTGAGACCAACTTGTGCTGGATGCGTGACATGGGGGCAAATATGACTGAACAAATGGTGCGTTTAAGCAACGTATGAATAACGTACAGATAATTCCGTATATGAACAAAGTGTACGCAATGCGTACGGCGGATAGAGCCCAATTATGCAGGAGCAATTTGGTATATAATGCTCTTCGATTCAACCTCAAAACTGGTCACAAAATTTCCTTCTTTTAACAAGACAACAGCTGCCATTATTTTCATCAAAAGAAGCAAACGTCATAAAAATCAGACTTGTTATTCATCCGACATTTAGAGTTGGTATACTGAACAGAGAAATGCATTCTTTATAAGAAAGCCAACACTGCAAAAACCTCGTCTGCATCAAATCACGGGCCGCCAATATTTAAATTAAGTCTGGCTGACATACCATGACTCATCGACATATTACATTCACAAACACGATACCTAAAACAAAGGAGCCTGCAAAAGCCCTTAAGAAAGTCTGGGCAATAAATCGGAGCAGCGGATGGCGTAATGAGACCCAATGAAGAGCATTTGTGTAGCTCGGCAGCGGCCTGTGTAGCGGTGAGATGTTTATGACACAAGGAGCTCTCTCGCATTATCGACCACGCAATCAATGTAAGCCTCATCAGCACACGAACGAAGGCTAAATTAGACGGGAAGCTGTGTGAGTAGATGGCGTATCGACCGGCATGTGCAATATCTGGATGGGCTACAACCGCTTCTCTTGTGGATGACATCTTCATTGATCTACGACATTGATTGTTTAAGGAACACAAGTATTTATATTAGGATGATACTTTGTACGGCACATGCGTATATCAGGTACTGCCACTGAGTATGTACTAGAATATTTATTTACCTGCCACTTCCGTACTGCAATATTTTTTATTGATAGCCCCGTGCGCTGTCCTAGAAATACCCTAAAAAAGCATAAGACATCTTCCCGAAATCAAGATAGCTGAGCTCTGAATAAAACGTTGGAATAGACTACGGAGAACTGAACTATATCTACTCAGCTAACAATGTTGTCTTGTCCCGCTGAACAAGAAACGGTCTACGTTGAAGCGTTTTCTCTTCGTGTGGCTCAGCACAGGCGCCCTCAAAACTAAATGCTATCGGGGAAAACATCAACAAAAAATGATTACCCAGAAATTGTATCGAAGCTAAAAAAGAGCTCGTGTTTTGAGGGGTTGCATTTACTATGAAGTTTTATTGACAGTGTGCGTAAATATTGGAGAATTTATTTAAAGGTATTTCTATGTATCTGCGTAAGCAAATCGATGAACCGTAAGATAAATATACAATTGAGGCGAGCATAATCTCAAACTCTAATGTTATCGTGAGTGCCATCACAAGGAAAACCTGTCGCTCTGAACATGGAGACATCCACGTATCCTAGTAACGCACTTTCAGCCACGAGCAGCAACAAACAAAATATTTTACCATCAACCTGATAATACAACATGAAATTTCATCTAATTTTTGTTAATATCGAGTTGATATGGCATCGAGAAATACAATAGGAGCAAAAAAAATTCATGCGTTTCGTCAATGCGCATCACTAGTCAACATAACGTTTCTTACTCTTAGTTCTGAACGTCGCATGTACGCCTATTAGGCCCATTATGAATTCCCAATAATTCTCCCGACCTCACCACGAGTCATCATAGTGATACACTGATACACTTAACAGAAAAAAGACAACAATTCAGTGAGTTCATATGCGTACAAAGAACAATTGCATACCGGAGCATCACCATGAATTATGGGCCAAAAGCAACTCAAACGACAGCCTAATTTGTATTATTATCCTGAGTTAAAATTATTCCGAAATACCGAGTTTTTCCAGGATGAAATAACTATTAAATTTGTCTTTTAAATAACACTATCCAAAGTTTCGAAGGCCATAACTTATTCCGAATAATTTAGAGTATTAACCGTTTCGTTTCGTACTTTCGGTGTAATGCAATTTAGGGTGCAAGCATTTCAATTTCCCTCATTTGTCACCTGGAGTATAGTTCAAATTCAGGGATAACCAATCATGATTGACATCCACAAAAATCATTACACGACCCAAATTTAGCTAATGCCTATTGCTAGAGCTAGTGTTATGACACTCGCGTCTTCGGTCTCTGCACGACTTCTTCTCATTCTTCTCATGAAATCGCTTACAAAGTTACCACCTCGATAGATACTTCTGTCTTCTCACAGACAAAGCTTTTCTGCTAGAAAATATGTCGCCTCAGCCACCACATTTCTTATATAATAGGCTCTGTGAGCGGAATCCCAGAAGCAACAACCTACAGATTGCGTCGGGATGCACGTCACAATTCTACTTAGTTTCTGCTCGAACACTTTCACGTTTTCTAAATTGTGACCAAAGAGAAAACTGACGTTGAAATCATAGCAGGGAGTGACTATACATTACAAATTTGGCTGAAAGCGAGTTGGGAATTTATTAGCATATAGTATAGCGGTGTCAGCGTTGCTTAGGCCATTAAAGGTTTTCGCCGATTCTTAACATCGCAGAATGTTCACAGCTTTTTGCTGTCTCGAACTCGCAACTCATTGCTCCAAATTTACTGATTTGACCAGAAGTGTCACAGGTAGCTAGGAATGAACCCATAGCATAGCTCACTGCTCCAATCTTGTTACTAGGAACAATAACAACTGGAACGCGCCCAGTGGGAACCACTGCCCAAGAGTTCCTAATATTTGATATAAATACCCATAACTAGGGAAATAAATAGAACACAGCATTAACAGACTAAATAACTACCACTTGAACATGCAATTTTCCCTGCTTTCATCTTGCGTAATTTCTTACGCTTAACAGTAACACAAATAATCTCTTCCTTATGTCCCCTCAAGCAGATTCTAGCCTCTGTTCTACTATCTCATCTCTCTAACTTTGCGTTCCTCGCATCTACCAACATTAAATGAATATGTGACGCATAGCAGCTGGCCGATTCGAAGGCCTGACTCTGAAAGTCTTAAGGGTCGCAAGTCGCAACGCCCTAAATCCAAAATACTCACTGCTTGTCAACTTTAAAGTACGAACTAGAACCCGCAGTTGAAACGTAACATGAAATAAACCTGCCTTCCGTGTTGCGAAATTTAGCTTCGAACAGAACTCAGAATAACAGTTCCATAGCATGTTACAGTAACGCGTGTTGACACGAACGCACCATGTCGTCATAACGCGTGTTGGCGTGAAGACGACATTCCGTCGTATAATGTGAACTTGAAGTGAAGAGCCTCATTTTTAAATTATTATAAACTCCTCTAATATCCTCCTCTCTACAAAAAAGTATCATCATTAGTCAGCCAAATGTTCGTGCTATATTGCCAACCAAACCAAGCGGTCGGGATGGGAGCGACGCTCGTCGCTAAGTAAACAAAACGTGTTTGTGAAAAATTTCGATGAGTGAACCGCACAAAAGAATCGATAATTGACAAGTATATATACGACTCTTGCCGTGGCTTTGCCGCGTCGCAATTGTAGCGGGGAATTTAATACTCTTGGGCGATCGAGGAGGCGGGAATGTAAGTCCCTTGGCATTGTGATTGCTGAAGATCCTACAAATATAACCATGAACACGTCTTAAATGTTTAAGTAATTATCATTCGATGGATGCGAATAATCATTCAAATTTCAACGCGAAATATTGAAGAAAGCAGCAATCCAAGTGACCATTATAAATGAGGCCACGTGTAACACTGGAAGGAGGCAAGGCCGACCAGAATATATTGAGAGATAATAACACGAATGAATCATACATAATAAAGTATTGCCTGCGCTTAACGAATCAAAAAAGACGTAATAAGGCACTCAGTATGAAGAGTTTGTGACTTGGTGTCCTGACACAAGACGCGGGTGAGCTCTACAGGCTCGCCTTATCGGGCTAACATCCGGTGTTGCTTTGGAAGTGAAGCCAAGGTCTATAGCAAACATGTATACCCGCATGCATATGAGCAAATGCATACTTCTCATTCAATGAATCTAAGCATGCATACAATTACGTTAACGGCGAACAAAATTTAACAGATTCGGGCTCCACTGCAATGACGAGCTTTAGCATTAACTTTATTAACAGGAATGTAAACAGGTACCTAGAAGTCAAGTATGAGAAGGAAAGTGCGTATCTAAAAGTCAAGTAATAAGAATAAAAGTACTGTACAGGTCAAGCCAGCGTAGATCGCGTGCAGCATGCAAGAAGCATGAGTAGAAGCGTGATAAGAAGGCACACTCAGTAGCCACGGTGCCTGTTTCTGGCATGAACCTGCAAGGGAGAAGCAACGTGTTGGGGCCACACCATTGCGAGTCTCTTATTGTTCTCCTCTAAACCTTCTATGACAATAATATGCTAATTAATGCCAGCCATTAAGGGCGATGGAGGCCAGAGACTGGTGTGCGGAGGCGTGCGTAGATTGCTTTGGACTCTAATAAAAAAATTCCTCAGGCATAACCATGACTCGACATATTGTTCTAGTCAACAATTTAACTTCGATGTTATCCAGGATTATGAATATGATAAATTAGTTGAGCATAACCATGAATCGTAAATATTATTATTATCCTCAACTATTTAACTTCTACATAAGCGAAGATGAGGCCACACATGGTCGGGGCAGAAGTATGAAGGCGGTAGTCAAGATGGCTACAAAAAAGCTGCGTTGGAGGAGAAAAAACTGCGTGGAAACACGACTGCAGGTGCACGCGTCCTGCCCCGCACCTGCCATGCCAGCTATGATGTCAAGGTTAATTCATATCTACAAAAATATCTCGTTCATATCTTTATTTTCTTCACTAGGATAACTTTATACTTGAATAATTGGAGGCAACATATGGAAGAGGCTTCAAGAAGTACAGGTATATAACCGAATTTGAAGGTCATATTTAAAATATATAAATAAATAAACCATGCCTTCCGATAACACGCAACATTCCACGCCAAAACAATGGATAGAAGTCAGCCCAGTAATAGAGAGAACCCTGCACACAAACAATGATTGACTCGACGCTGCAGGTTAAGGGAAGTTTTTCAGTCTAAAACACGGGCCGCGAACCTGTTGCTAGCTGAGCTAACGGAAGCCTAAGCCTAGATCTGCACCCTAGCTTCGCCGCCGTTACCTTTAACGCTCGCGGTGCCCCAAACGCGGTGCACCAGCAAACCGTTACTAACTACAAAAATATATATAACTCAGTACTCACTGCAGTGAGTGACAGAGAACGCATTTTCTCGTCGACGAAAACGTTAAGTCACGGACGGACAGACGGACGGACGGACGGACGGACGGACATGGCGAGCACAATAGCGCCTTTTTTCCACAAATGGGAAAATGCGCTAAAAATGGGAATTTGTCCAAATCGCAATAATTTTTTTGGAATCGTTTGGTTCATCCTGACCCATTTGGTCCCGTAAATAAAAATAGAGTATAATTTCTCCGTGCATAAGTGTCACAGTTTAAGCAATATGACCCATCCCTTTTTCTGAGTGTATCGGCCCGTCCCCACGCCCACGCCTCAACGCATACAACGACACTCAATAAAAATGTGGTGTTGCGCATAGCATAACTTGCTCTTTAATGTTCATGAGAACGCGAGTTTTTTTTTCTTTCTTTACAAACGTACCCTTTTCCCTATCTTCATCATGAGGAGGTTTTCTCTCGAATTGAATAATTCGAAACTTATCATTCACTAATTTAATTGGCCTAATCATCAGTTGACTCAAATTATAAAGGGTGTGGAGCCTAAATCAGATGTAGCCCAAACATTGGTTAACTCAAATGATCATGCAGAAAATGAAGCCTATATCAGATACGGTCCTAAAATCGGTTGGCATACACCACGGTAACCTCGCCATGTGTTCAGTCTTTACTCTGTGACAGCTCGTAACGTATAAGCAGCAAGCATTTACCGTCAAGAGAGAGGCGTATCTAGGCGTGGAACGGCGCAGTAAGGCGTAGCAAGGCGCAGTAAGGTGTTGCAAAGAGCAGTAAGACGTTGTAAGGCGCAGTATAAGGCATACCGGTATAATATAGCAGTTCGCAGTTAAGTTATGCCTAGCTACAATGAATACATTGTCGTTGCACAACAAGATGTAATGAGGCGTAGTAAAGCGTAAAACGTCGTGGCGCATCAAAGTTCAGACAAAAGGCCCAACAGACCAATCCTCTGTAAAAATGTGCGGGGCCGACCGACAACCAGTAGATCAGAGTGAAGGTTTGTAGCCAAATCAACGGCCGCCAGCTATCAAGATATAGCAAGGTTAGCATTCAGTACCATCCCTTCATTGATGTTTAGCGAGTAATAAGACACAGGAATGAATGAATAGGACAAGGGTAATAATGAAGGCTTAAACGAGTGTCGTGATGGTGCATGCAGATAAGCGATGGCAGCGCAGCCAAGCCCCTGAGTAGCCGCACGTGAACTGCCACGTCATTACAGGTCCTCATATAAACACTGCCATCTCAGGTGAGTCATCCTTATTGAAGATCTTTTTACCGTGTATTTGCTGCACCCACTGCACAATACTGGTGCAAGAGTAGCGGAAAAAACGAGTACAAAATTTATATGCCTATAGAAGAGACAAATAAAGATAAATTGTTTGTGAGCGGGAGCCTCGCATCACTTCTGCACAGCTCAGCATATGTGGATACCTAGCAACCAATTCCTGACATCCACACTAGTACGAGCGTTCATGGCACAACGTTAGTTGCAGTGCACAAAAAGCGCCCAACCCTGTTCTTCAAATGCTCGCATTGCAAATGTAATAAAAAACGTTATATCTACTCCAAATGTATGATAAAATAAGAAATATCTCTCAACATAATGGTATGGCATTCAAGCCCTGGGGATATCTTCTAAGTAAGGTAAGGATCTGTACGCAAACAAGCAACCGCTTGTAGTAGTGGCAGTGGAGGAGCGGCCTCCTGTTTGTCCAAGACACTTGTCAAGATAGCAGGACTTCTTACAGGTGTGTAGAGGCGCTAAACATGTACCAGCACGTCTCTGGGAACTTGTTTGGCTGATATACTGGCCGCATCTGCTGGTACATATAATGGCGCCATATACAGTACATATGCATGCACATATAGTGGCGGCATCTATTGGTACATATACTGGCGCCATATACTAGTACATATGCATGCACATATAGTGGCGGCATCTGCTGAAATTACTGGCGGTATAAACTAGTACAAACACTATCAATATAGACCAGATCATATACTGGCGGTAAAAACTAGTAACTAGGCAGGCACATATACTGGCAACATCTACTGGACTATATCTATACTGATAAAGCTAATTGCACATATACTGGAGGCGTCTACTGCCAGTCTGCCACGTATAAATGCTCATATATTAAAAGCGAACCTCTCGCCGGAATTATCAACAATTTATGGCAATAAACGTTCAATTGAATGATAAGTTCTCACTCCGCGCGAACACCATACTCATGCCTTGTGCATAGAGTTGATGAGCCACATCACAACCTTCATCACATCACAACCCTCAGCCTTCATCACACCGCCTCAGCACAGCAATAACCCTCGCATCACCACCCTCAGCCTTCATCACAGCAATACCTCTCGACACACCACAACCCCCAATTCCCTCATCACACCAATAACCTTCACCACATCATGCACAATCCTCATCAACCTAATGCATGCAACCACACCATCAGAACGAAGTGACCGAGCACACACAAATTCACATGCAAAGCAACATCCTTGACGTGTCATCGCCGACACCTGCAGCGGAGAACGTACTCGATGCGACCAAATACAGCAAACTTGATAAAAATTCCAGGGCTCAAGAAGAGTCATGCATACATAGTACATGGTAATTGGCGATTACGTAGTTCTGATAGCTATGTCATATGAACAAACACTGTGGTGATTATCAAACTCAAAGCGAACAAAGATAACAAACAAGTTTAGATATTACTGCGGACATTATTGTGGGAATATTTGGAAGTGAAAGATGACAGAAGTAACAGTAGTTTGTATGTCCCTATTTCAAGTTTGGGGCTACTTATTATAGACACACGTCAAGGACGCTGAAATTGGCCGACTTCACGGGTGCCACTATTCTATAGGATACACGTCAACCGAGCAGTTATTGACAGATGCCTTTCTCACATCCTACAATCCTGATAACGTAACTGGTAATCTAAGTAATAATATCCCAGTCTTGGAGCACACGGGATGCAAGCCGCAACCTCGCGCTGAGAAGTGGCAAGGAACCTAGCACTCCGGCGCCCATACGACAGCGCTGTCACCTGTACGACAGCGCGGGGAAAGCTTGTGGGGCCAAAAATTATAGAGCCTTTCACGGAGGTGTTTCCTAAACTGGCGTATTTGTGTCACCGATGCAACGCACAGCACAACACACAGGCAATTGTGTCGGAAATCTGGATGAATTTTAGTACTAGCAAAACAGCCGGTAAGACGAATAATTGAACCATGGAAAATTAACTACAACCTGAGCAACACTCATTAAAACTTGTATCGAAAATGTTACAATCTTCACGAAGCACAGCGCAGCGGACACAATATAGATATTCCCATACAGAATAAACATTCACAAAAACACATATTATAAACATCCATCATTCACTCAATAATAGTAATAAAACCCCAGCTTCCGCCAGCCGATATAATAACACAGCCTCAAACCTGTCTTATTCCATTGAAAACAATTGGTTAACGTGAAAAAATACACCTTTTCGACGGAACGGATGACGCATAAAATAATTGCGGCAGCAACCTTGCCAGTGACAACAGCAACACATAACAATGAGGCGTATCAGAAGTTCTCATGATGAGAGGCCACGTGTTGAGGGTCGCAGAGTTCCACTCACTGGTAGCGCGGATCAAACTATCGAGCTGCTCCGTGGTTATGGTTCACACAGTCCATAGAAAGTCGGCCATGAAACAATGATTTTTCATGGTTTTTCAGCTCCAAATTTGATAGTGAGCGACCCAGAGGTGTGACCAGTCTTAGCCCATTTTTTATGCACTTTTTCTGATGGAAAATCCTTTGCAAGTTAGAGGCATCGCAAGCACTGTGGTCTTGGCTTTGTGTCTTTCATTGTTCGAAGTTGTGAAGCCTAGAGCCTTCCAGTTTATCATGGCAATACTATATACACGATATATTCAGTAGTAACTGTGTGCGATGATCGTTCGCTAGGCAGTTGAGACTCGTTGACACGCGCCGCGGCAGCGACTTAAAAACGCTAAGCCTTCACACTCCAAGGTCGTGCGTAGAGAAAAGACACGCTCAACAAGAAGCTTTTCAACGCCAGCATCACAATGGAAAGGCGAAAAATAAAACGTTACATACGAGGTCTGAATTTTGATTCAAGAACTAATTTGATATCTATTCAAATTTCTATCTTTAACTAATTGCTATCAAACTCATAAACTTCAAATCTCCGTAGTGACAGAAAAGCAGCAACGACCGAAGTCTACACTACCTACACATGGTGCCAATGTTTACAGGATCAACTACAGGGGCACAGAGAAGGAATGTATGTATGTATTCACGCATTAGAGACATGCATGAGCTTCGTCACGTTGGCAGTGATTCAGCCACAGCTGGACGTGCCTTGTCGGGTAGTTTCGTAATTTCCTAGTCTTTCATGGTGAAGGCCACCGTGCAGTTAACCGTCGAAATGCAAACGTTGCGGCAGCGGCCACCTGTTCCGCCGCGCGAAGTTGCGATGGCAGCGGCCACCTGTTCCGCCGCGCGAAGTTGCAATGGCAGCGGCCACATGTTCTGCCACGCGAAATTGCAATGGCAGCGGCCGCCCGTTCCGCCGAGCGAAGCTGTGACGATATCAGCCACTTCGATGGTGGCGGCGCTACCTGTTTTGCAGGTTTTACGGGAAACATAATCACCGCGCGTTCATTGATTCATCATAGACTGTATTTACCCGAACAATGCTCGCCCACATCTGCCAGCAATCCGTCAACATTGTTGGCATTTGAGAACCAACATTGTCGAAATTGAAAAGTATATTGGAAGATGAGCAGTACAAGCGTGACTTCGAGGCCGACCGCAATAATTAGAAGAGATTCATACATCAAGAGAGTGATGTATTAAATCAATTGCAGGCCCTGGCAAAGATCGCTGGGCAGAGCAGGTATCGAATATCGAATCAGAGCTCCGGGACGGTGTAGCAACTGCAGGTGCAGATACAGCTACACAAGATCTACAAACAGCTTTAACAGGTGCACTTCCAGCTGGTGCATGCAACTGCAGCGTGCTGTGCTCGACTGGACGACTGATACTGGTTATGCACAGCAAAACACGCTGCAAACTCTGCACAGCAGTACAATGTACATACAGTGGGGGGAAATAAATATTCGTACACTTGAAAAATCGTATTTTAATGTATGTAAGTACACAAACTTAACAGGAAAAGTGATTTAAATTATGTATAGAGACGCATAGTATTCAAAAATACTATCAAAAGAAATTAAATCTCAATGCAACAAAAAACAATGC